>NC_086326.1:104788926-105088926 GCF_036172605.1 Pelobates fuscus | reverse complement strand
TTTCAGAGAAACTGCTATGTTTCACTGAGGGTTAATCCATCTCTAGTGGCTGTCTCATTGACAGTCGCTAGAGGATTTTCTGCGATTCTCGCTGAACGTCCATAGGAAAGCATTGAGTAATGCTTTCCTATATGGGCGGTTTGAATGCGCGCGTGGCTCTTGCCACGCATGTGCATTCGGAGCTGAGAGGCGGATCGGGACGGAGAGATCCCCAGCGCCAAGGGAGCCCGGCGCTGGAGAAAGGTAAGTGCTTTAGACACACACACACACACACTCTCATGAACAGACGCACACATTTACTGACAGACACACACTCAGTGACAGACGCACACAAACATACTCAGTAACAGACACACACACTAACACTAACACACTCTAAAACTAACACACTCACTAACACAATCACTCACACTAACACTCACTCACACTCACTCACACTCACTCACTCACTCACACACACAAACTAACACAAACTAACACACTCACTAACACACACTAACACACTCACTAACACAATCACTCACACACTCACTAACACAATCACTAACACAATCACTCACACTAACACACTCACACTCACACTAACACACTCACACTAACAGACACACTCACTAACACACTCACATTAACACACTCACATTAACACACTCACATTAACACACTCACATTAACACACTCACATTAACACACTCACTAACACACTCACTAACACACTCACTAACACACTCACATTAACACACTCACTAACACACTCACATTAACACACTCACTAACACACTCACTAACACACTCACTAACACACTCACTAACACTCACTAACACTAACACACTCACTAACACTAACACACTCACATTAACACTAACACACTCACTAACACACTCACTCACTACCACTCTCACTAACACACTCACTAACACTAACACATACACACACTCACTAACACTAACACACTCTCACACACACTCACTAACACTAACACACTCTCACACACACTCACTAAACACACACACACACGTTTTTTTCTGTTTTTTTTTTTTTATTTAATCCCCCCAGCCTCCTTACCTGTGTGAGAGCTGGGGGGATTCCCTGGGGTCCAGTGGTGTTGCTGGTCACCCGGCTGGCGGGCGCGCGAGGGAGCACTGTCCCCTGGGTGCTCCCTCTTCAGCTCCCTCGCGCGCCGCGTACTGATACCGGAGCCGGAAGATGACGTCATCTTCCGGCTCCGGTTTCAGTGCGGTGCGCGAGGGAGCTGAAGAGGGAGCACCCAGGGGACAGTGCTCCCTCGCGCGCCCGCCAGCCGGGTGACAGCAGGGCCAGCCTCGGGGGGCCCGGAGGTGGCCGGCTCCTGAGCCCCCCAGCAGAAGAGGCTGGCCCTGTGGGTACATACCGGGTCGCAGGGGCGGCCGGGCCCCCTGGTGGGCCGGGCCCGGTCGCAGCCGCGACCCCTGCGACCCTGGTATGTACGCCACTGGTCCCCTGGGTGCTCCCTCTTCAGCTCCCTCGCGCACCGCACTGAAACCGGAGCCGGAAGATGACGTCATCTTCCGGCTCCGGTATCAGTACGCGGCGCGCGAGGGAGCTGAAGAGGGAGCACCCAGGGGACAGTGCTCCCTCGCGCGCCCGCCAGCCGGGTGACCAGCAACACCACTGGACCCCAGGGAATCCCCCCAGCTCTCACACAGGTAAGGAGGCTGGGGGGATTAAATAAAAAAAAAAACAGAAAAAAACGTGTGTGTGTTTAGTGAGTGTGTGTTAGTGTTAGTGAGTGTGTGTGTGTGTGTGTTAGTGTTAGTGAGTGTGTTATTGAGAGTGGTAGTGAGTGAGTGTGTTAGTGAGTGTGTTAGTGAGAGTGGTAGTGAGTGAGTGTGTTAGTGAGTGTGTTAATGTGAGTGTGTTAGTATTAGTGAGTGTGTTAGTATTAGTGAGTGTGTTAGTATTAGTGAGTGTGTTAGTGTTAGTGAGTGTGTTAGTGTGTGTGTTAGTGAGAGAGTGTGTTAGTGAGAGAGTGTGTTAGTGAGAGAGTGTGTTAGTTAGTGTTAGTGTGAGTGTGTTAGTGTGAGTGTGTTAGTGTGAGTGTGTTAGTGTGAGTGTGTTAGTGTGAGTGTGTTAGTGTGAGTGTGTTAGTGTGAGTGTGTGAGTGTGTGAGTGTGTTAGTGAGTGTGTTAGTGAGTGTGTTAGTGAGTGTGTTAGTGAGTGTGTTAGTGAGTGTGTTAGTGAGTGTGTTAGTGAGTGTGTTAGTGAGTGTGTTAGTGAGTGTGTTAGTGAGTGTGTTAGTGAGTGTGTTAATGTGAGTGTGAATGTGTTAGTGAGTGTGTTAGTGAGTGTGTTAGTGAGTGTGTTAGTGAGTGTGTTAGTGAGTGTGTTAGTGAGTGTGTTAGTGAGTGTGTTAGTGAGTGTGTTAGTGAGTGTGTTAGTGAGTGTGTTAGTGAGTGTGTTAGTGAGTGTGTTAATGTGAGTGTGAATGTGTTAGTGAGTGTGTTAGTGAGTGTGTTAGTGAGTGTGTTAGTGAGTGTGTTAGTGAGTGTGTTAGTGAGTGTGTTAGTGAGTGTGTTAGTGAGTGTGTTAGTGAGTGTGTTAGTGTTAGTTTGTGTTAGTGTGTGTTAGTGAGAGAGTGTGTTAGTTAGTGTGAGTGTGTTAGTTAGTGTGAGTGTGTTAGTTAGAGTGTGTGAGTGTGTGAGTGTGTGAGTGTGTGAGTGTGTGAGTGTGTGAGTGTGTGAGTGTGTGAGTGTGTGAGTGTGTGAGTGTGTGAGTGTGTGAGTGTGTGAGTGTGTGAGTGTGTGTGTGTGTGTGTTAGTGTGAGTGATTGTGTTAGTGAGTGTGTGAGTGATTGTGTTAGTGAGTGTGTTAGTGTGTGTTAGTGAGTGTGTTAGTGTTAGTTTGTGTTAGTTTGTGTGTGTGTTAGTGAGTGAGTGTGTTAGTGAGTGAGTGAGTGTGTGTTAGTGAGTGTTAGTGTGAGTGATTGTGTTAGTGAGTGTGTTAGTTTTAGAGTGTGTTAGTGTGTGTGTCTGTTACTGAGTATGTTTGTGTGCGTCTGTCACTGAGTGTGTGTCTGTCAGTAAATGTGTGCGTCTGTTCATGAGAGTGTGTGTGTGTCTAAAGCACTTACCTTTCTCCAGCGCCGGGCTCCCTTGGCGCTGGGGATCTCTCCGTCCCGATCCGCCTCTCAGCTCCGAATGCACATGCGTGGCAAGAGCCACGTGCGCATTCAAACCGCCCATATAGGAAAGCATTACTCAATGCTTTCCTATGGACGTTCAGCGAGAATCGCAGAAAATCCTCTAGCGGCTGTCAATGAGACAGCCACTAGAGATGGATTAACCCTCAGTGAAACATAGCAGTTTCTCTGAAACTGCTGTTTTCAGCTGCAGGGTTAAAACTAGAGAGACCTGGCACCCAGACCACTTCATTGAGCTGATTTGATCTGGGTGTCTGTAGTGGTCCTTTAAGTGTATGTGTTTATGCATGCACTGGCGTACATACCGCGGTCGCACGGGTCGCAGCCCTGCGACCAGGTGCCCGCCCGCAATGTGTTGCGGCCCCAGCCCGCGCAGAGTAAGCGGGGGGGGGGGGGGGGGGGGGCACAGATCAGTTTTCGCACCGGGGCCCCATGGGTTGTGTGTACGCCACTGTATGTAGGGGTTCATAAGAATACATTTTTCTTTTATCTGAAGACAGTAAGGTGAGCTATCACTTTAATTGCCATTGGAGTGGGACTATATTGCAAAAATGGTGATAGGAGCCTTACTCAATCCCAGCAGCCACCCGGTGTTTCGGAGTAGGACCAGCAATCCCACAACAACAAAGCAGCACAAATAAATTCTAAAGGCACTCAAGGTGTTAAAGCCGCAGGCAGATTTAATAGAACAAAAGGAGTAGCAACGTTTCGACCTGCTAAGAGACCTTTAACAGTATGTCAAACTCATACTTTGGATACACTAGGTCAGGGGTAGGCAACCTACGGCACTAGTGCCATGCACGGCACTCGAGGTGTCTTTGCACGGCACTCAAGGCTGCTAGAGCCAAACAGGGTCTGGCCTATCAGGAGTCTCAGTGAAACTTCAGATATCTGCTAATACAAAGAGGTAGTGAAGGACAATCCTCAATTTATGCATTGCAGCACTTAGAGGAAGTGTTCTCAGATCACTTCCTCCCAGCACTTGTGAATGGGAATCCACACTGTAGTAGAGCAGCCCACAGCTGATGTTGCAGCTCCTGTCCTTGACCTGTACCTGGCCAGCCTGGTCCCCACTGGAACCCAGGGAAGCCACCCACACTGCTAGATATACACAGACCTGCAGAATAAGCCTCCCCTCATACAAATAATACGAACAGCCCACACACAAACATACACACAATCCCCACAAACGCAACACCACTAACAATCTACATACATGCACACAACCCCACATGCAGCCTCTCACATGCAAAACCCCAAACAGCCCCATTCACTACCTAACACACAATGTGACATATCCATCTACACACAATTCCACTAGCAGCCCCCATACACAGCCCACATTCATATGTATCATACACGATACCATAAACTACTAATGAACATATACAATATAATAGCTCATATACGCACAAATACAACGATACAAAGCAATTACAGTATAAATAACTCAAGCAGAATACGGCAGCATACACACCTCAATTTAAAAAAATAGGATCGGCAGGGCCGTTTGAAGGAATTTGGGGGCCCCAAGCAAAATGGACATGGTGCCCTCCCCACCCCCGCACGCAAAGCCTACAAGAACCACAGCATAGTCATACAGTTTAAGTTCACCCACACTTTATATATTTAAAAAAGGTTTACAGTGCAAATACTGCTGTTGCATATAATGTGCATAAAACTTGAACATTTTCAACAATTGAAAATTCCCTGTGTTCTCCTCATCTTCCCTTCTCCTCACCCCCCTCCCTGTGTTCTCCTCACCCCCCCTCCGTGTTCTCCTCATCTCCCCTTCTCCTCACCCCCCTCCCTGTGTTCTCCTCATCTCCCCTTCTCCTCACCCCCTCCCTGTGTTCTCCTCATTTCCCCTTCTCCTCACCTCCCTCCCTGTGTTCAACTCATCTCCCCTTCTCCTCACCCCCTCCCTGTGTTCTCCTCATCTCCCCTTCTCCTCACCCCCTCCCTGTATTCTCCTCATCTCCCCTTTTCCTCACCCCCCTCCCTGTGTTCTCCTCATCTCCCCTTCTCCTTACCCCCTCCCTGTGTTCTCTTAATCTCCCCTTCTCCTCACCATCCCCCTCCCTGTGTTCTCCTAATCTCCCCTTCTCCTCACCTCCCCCCTCCCTGTGTTCTCCTAATCTCACCTCCCCCCACCCTGTGTTCTCCTCATCTCCTCAACCCCCTGTGTTCTTCTTACTCTTCCCCCCTCCGTGTTCTTCTTACTCTTTCCCCCCTCCCTATGTTCTTCTTTCTGCCCCATGTTCTTCTTACTCCTCCCCCTCCCTATGTTCTTCTTACTACTCCCCCCTATGTTCTTCTTACTACTCTCCCCCCTCCCCATGTTCTTCTTACTCCCCTCCCTATGTCCTTCTTACTCCCCTCCCACCCTCCCCGTGTCTTTCTTATTCCCCTCCCCCTGTGTCCTTCTTATTCCCCTCCCCCTGTGTCCTTCTTACTCCCCTCCCCCGTGTCCTTTTTACTCCCCTCCCAGGTGTCCTTCTTACTCCCCCGCCTATGTTCTTTTTACTCCCCCCCCCTCCCTCCCTCCCTATGTTCTTCTCACCTCCCCTTCCCTGTAGCGTGGCCGAGCTCAGGGTGCACTTCCTGTCAGTCCGGCCAGGAACAGGAAACTAAATCTCCTGTACCGCGTGGTACCCAGCCGGACTGACAGGAGGAAGAGGAGCTCGGCCACGCTACAGGGAAGGGGAGACGACGAGAGAGGCAGTGCTGCAGCCGCCTGAGGCTCTCTATAGAGCGCTCAGGCGGCTGCAGCCTTATAGAAATGGCCAGCCCTGCTTGGGGGCCCAGGCCAGCTTGGGGCCCCAAGCAATTGCTTGGTTAGCTTGCCTGGTAGCAACGGCCTGAGGATCGGCACGCTACGGGACATCACAATCCTATATCGGCACAGTGCTGCTAAAAGGTTGCCTACCCCTGCACTAGGTGTTTAGGACTATCCACACTGAGGTCTGAGTTTTGTGAGAAAAAAATGCCATACGCTTATACTTCCCCCATAGCCTGCCCTACTTTGAGCTAGAAACCTACAATCAATCTGCATCAACATTGTTTCTTGACCAGGAGCTGAAATTCTGAGAAACTTTGGGTTGCCAGGAGCTGTTTAACAGCAACCATTTTTTCAGAAGCAAGTAAAATACTGACGTGAATTATGATATTTATGCTTCAAATTTCACAAAATATATACTGGTTGGCTTGCAAAATGGTAGAAACGCAACAATAATCCTTGTTTCCTTGTGGAAGAAATTAGCAAGAATCAGGAGGAGGATAAAACCAATCTTGCACATCCCATGAGAAAATAGCCTGGGAAGAGATCACAATCTAAGCCTGGAACTATTAGGATACAGTGTCTCATTATATGTTGACTTCAAAGATATACCATTTATTGTAGTATTGTTACATATAAAGTATAAACAGAAACTAATATGTGAGTGCTCCAAATAGATATCAACACCAATCTTAATCTGCACTCCAGCGGTGAACGGAAAACACAAATTGTATAAAGTATTATGGATACACAGTAAACAAGTTATATAAAAACAATCAGATCTGTTAGCGTGTGATAATGAATCTCGTCAAATATTCTAAAACCACAATATACCATATAAGAATGTATTAAAATAGCCATTTATTCAAAATATAGAAAAATTGAGTCATATCAAAGGTGCACCTAAATATTATATCATAACTAGACATGACATATTGAACAGTGTGGGGCCCCTACACTGGTAGTAGTCCGTGTCCCAACTAAAAAACTGGAAAGTCCGTTGTCATAAATAATGAAAAAATATTTAATCGGCACAAAAAAAAAAAATTGATATCAAGGGATATACGGAGGGCAGGGAGCTCTAAAACCCACAAAATGTCTTGATCAACTAAGGGTGCTGCACCGGAACTTGCCCCAAGTCTGAAAAAACTGGGGGTAAGCCAGAGCAACTTACCCTGTCCGCTGTACTTTGCATGAGGCTGGGGGAGCATGCCAAACTGTATCCAGTACAGAAACAAGGCAAGGCTAGGAAAACCCAGAACCAGAGAAGGATAGAAAGCTAAACCCAGAACATGTACACAATACATAAGGGAAACATTAACATAACATGGGCAGGACAAGACAGGACTGTGCATGGACTGAGAATAAAAATAAAACAAGACAAGATATAATAGGCAAAAGAAGAGGAGACAAAACTAAGTACTATATATGAAAACTACGGGGATTTTGTTACATTATATGATCATACATTGCATAAGCCTGCCACAACGCCAATGTACCCCATATTCGACAGGTCCTACTCTGCCTAATGTTTGCTAAAAAAAACCATAATAAAACACATATAGCACTTACCTGCAAAAAAGGGCAGAGGACTTGAAACCACTCCTGCAGGTCCAGACTGAAACAAAAGGAATCATGGAAAAGGAACGGGTGTGGCCACATAAAACAAACATTTAAATGAATCCTGGAGACTGGGAATTCCAGGGACGGAATACAGGAATGAACCCAGAAAACCCAGCATAAAGAAAACCAGACATAGAATAAAAAATCAGAAAAACCAAGAAAAACTAAACAAGAATTGTAAAAAGAGTACTGGATACCAGAAGCCATCACCAGACTGATCCGCAGCTAAGAACAGGATGTGACACAAGCGATAAGTGTAGGTGCTTCACTTCGGCAGCTTCTGTGACCGGGAATCGCTACCGGGTCGTAAACTTCACGCTGGAGATGCAGTGAAGAGTATCAACTTTACAGACAATCTTTAAGAAACTTTACAAGGTTATTCACTAAAGTGAGAATTCAAAGGGAATTTCACATCTAAGAACAAGGTGGAAGGCGGGCGGGGCCTGGACATCATGGCGGCCGGACGCACCTCGTGTGAGCTCCGAGCTCAAATCATCCCTTAAGCCTGAATTCCGCCAACCGGCCCGCCAAAACGCCATAAAACGAATCTTACCGGCCTCTGGAACCAGCCGAGAAACCCCGGGTCTGCTGCCCGAGGGTGCAGTGCACATCCGACGGAGATTGGAGGAGTGAGGCCTAGTACGGCCGCCGGACGAGGGGAGCGGCCGATCCCCCGCTCGGTGTGACGCGGTGCTATCCCCAGCTTCTCTCTCAGCCCTGTCCCCCCCCCTCTGGACCGGCGGGGGTTATCCCGGTCCGACCAGGCTACACAAGAGTCTCCCACATCGGCCTAAATCACGGCCCAGCAAAGCAAGCAAAATGGAGACCCAACTTACCCAGCGGGAATCAGCCACTCAGCAGTCTATGACAGCACCTCTCACTCCTGCACAGCTAACACAGAGGAAGCTGGACGAAATTTTCAACCGCTTTTGGACTAAGCTAGAAGCACGCCAAGCTGCAGCAACACTTCGGCACGAGGATGACGGGGAGGCTGACGGCCGGGTGGTGAGTGGACCCCCTCCGATCAACCATGCCTCAACCGCACACAAGCCTCCTAGTAAGGGATCACCTAGGCCGAGGGCCACCAGGGGCAAAGCCCCACGGCATCACCCACGCAGACGGAGGATCACCCGCAACCGATGGCGGTTTACCACCAAGACCTCCTGTCTACCCCATGCAGGGGAGGACCGGGACCCCAGGAGCCCCCAGGTCCGTGGCAAGAAGATGCTGGCCTTTCAACCGGCCTGGGGCGGGAGAGATGCTCCACGGCGTCACTTGAGTGCTGCCACCTTCCTAGCCCTCGATGTACAGAACTTTCGCTTCCAGACTAAGTGCAGGGAAAGCTGGGTCTCTCTGCCTTTGGGCATTGGCTAGGCACTACGTTGCAGCCCACCTGTGGACTACTGGTTACTGAAATAGGCTTGTTACCAACCACACGTATATAACTGCTACCTAGCAGCTATCCTAAGCAAATAACCCCACGTCTTGAGTTATGCTTATAACCCACCTTTTGCTACCCTGCTATTACTCAATCAGTATGTATATAATAGGCCTTTTCTACCCTGGTCAACTTAAGCTTGTTTAATATAAAATCTTGTTGTATTGTATGCTCAACCCTCATGTGACCAGCACTACCTCTCACCCAGCCATGTCTACTATAACTACTAAGCTGGTATACGCCCTGTCTTAGAGTGAGAAGCACTTACTTTCTTACCTATATGACATGTCAGAAAGATTAAGCCTGTTTCATATACTTAGACTATAATCTTAAGTATGACTACATCTGTTTAAAATTTAAAATTGTGCATGTTAAACTTGGGACCCGCCTGTTTTGCGTGGAAAAACTGGAGGAATGCCTTTGGGGTACCTCTTGCCTGTTTGTGTTATATCTATGCACTACAAAAAAAAAAAAATTTAAAAAAAAAGAACAAGGTGGAAGCAGAGCCAGGTTAATATAGCCCAAGACCATAGGCATTGCAAGGCCAACATTGGGGCCCCCTCCTAGAACCATGGACACTTTTTTTAGTGTTTTGTGCAAGTGTGTGAGGGAGGCTGAGTGTTGTAAGAGAGTGAGTAGTGGCTGAATGTTGCGTGTGTGTGTGTAAGGCTGTGATAAATATATCCTGGACGAATTCTAACACACACACACACAAATATATCCTGGACGAATTCTGACACACACACAGCTTCTGTGACCAGGAATCTGATGCTGATATAAACTACTAATTTAGCCCCTACAGGTAAAAAAAGTGTCATGGACCTCTAGGCACCATAACATATTTTTGATTAAGTTGGTATGGTGCCCATACAGTTCCTTAAAAGATATCTGGTAAAATATTCTCCATAACCAGTGCTAATATTTTTATTTTTTAAATTCTTTATTTTTGTTGTGTATAATTTGGCATACTCTTCTAAGCTCTCTTAGACATTGCATCATAAAGTTGGTAACAATTTTATATGGTATTGTGAATACAAAATGGAATGTCTAGAATAACTGCACTTTTTTATATCTACAATATTGAATTAGAAAGAAAGTAAGACGCTATGGTAGCAATATAGTCAAGTTAAAGTTTGTTATAATTTTAGGAACCGACAATTTATAGGAACTGAGTTGCAGCCTATATTGTACAGATTAAAGGCAACTATAAAACTGTTAGACTACAGGCAGTGCTATTATTTTTAATCCGCATTTATTTTAAAATATAAATCATCACACTAATAATTCTCTAAAGTCCGAAGGGCCCGATATTGAATGGGGTAAAACTAGCCAAATGCCACTGGACGGGTGAAATCTGGTCCGAATGATTTAAATCTGGGCCTGTAGACTTCAAGTCCAGGCTTCTAATCAGAATGCTCTGACAGCTAAAACTGGAGAAAAGTTTCTCTCGAGACTTGGTTGTCAAAGCACTCTGGTTGGTTGGCTTACTAGCTTTCTCCGCTATCAAAGTTTAGTTTGCGGCAAACCCTTCATGGATTAAGATTAATTCATTTTATTGTGCTCTTTTCATTAATTTCCATTATTGTTTTTTTTAGTTCTTTATTTATTTTTTGCAAATTGTTTATTTTTTTATTGTTATTACTTGCATTGAGAATTATTAATATTTATTTGGGCCTTTTTGAGGCTGAAGAACAGTAGAATTAGGAGAAAGAAGATAGAAGGGACAGTGATTTTTTATGGGTGTGGCTAGGAGATTGGGGACCCCTAGCCACCTAAGGGGGGTAGGACATGTCATTATTTGCAGGGGAAATGGACTAGTGTCAATGTCTTTGCCCTCGTATTTAATTATTTTGAGAGCCCCAAACCAAGGCTCATAGGTCCTTCCCCCTGACTATTATAATAGCATCCATAGGGATGTCCGTTATTTTATGGCATAGCCCAACCCACTGGGAAAGTGATCTGTCTCCCCCATTACTTATTAAAAAAGTCACTCACATTGTTGTTTTATAGAGCTCTCACCTAGAGCACAAATTCAGGATTAAGCGTATAGGTTGGTTTGCAGACAGAGGGATTAGAGATGTAACATTTTCAGACATTTTTACTAGAATGTTTTTTTAACTTTTTGGAAAAATTGAAAGACAAAAATGCAAAGCAATGTACTTTTACTAATTAATATGCATATTGATATAATGGGAACATAAAATGCAGTGTGTAAAAGTAGTGTGAACAGATAGGGTTAGGAAACTGCGCCCTCAAACAGTGTGATACAGATAAATTGTATACGTACAACTATGTATATGCGATGGTCTATGTCCAATTGACCTCAAAATATAAGAACATAGAGAAAAAAACAATAGTGCAATATTGTAGATATAACCAGTGGGTTATGTAGATACTTTAAGGCAGTTACACTCACATTTCCCAGAGCTATCCCAGAGCTCAGCTGTTGGTGCACGTGGACAGTACAATCCCCGTCTCAGGATATACTGCGGAGTGCGTCTAGTAGTTCCGGATCGGATGCAGATAATATGTAGGGAAATATGTAATAATAAAATATATAAAAAGAAAATACAAAAGTAGCATACTCACATTTGCTAGAGCACAACCTGCTCTAGTCTGTATGGTATAGGTGGTATCATCCCCACCAAGGAATATGAAGGTAACCAGGAATTGCAGCGGAATCAGGTGTCCAAGATAAATAAAATCAATAAAATAGTATGTAAAATATAGACTATTTATTATTAACAAGGAAGCCTTTTAAGGTGAAACGCATCAAGTGGGACTTTTTTTTTTTTTTTTAACTATTTGTATGTCACTTTTTTGTTCACACTATTTCTGCCACAATGTTTGGAATCCTTGTGTTTGTTACTGCTGCCCAATACTATTAGTATACTTGTTACTATAGTGAGCACCTTATCCCTTTGTTTTTCTAGTGTGTAAAAGTATCCTGCTTAAAATTAAAGTACAGCTCATTCACTTATTTGGGAAGTAATAAAACCACTGTTTTTACAGAGAAAAGAAGCTACAGGGTCTGTATATGTTTTTTTTTTTTTTGCCAGTAATAACTATAAGAAATATTTTTTTGCCAGTACACAAGAACTGGCAACCCATTCCTTTAATCCTTCTACTTGCCAAAGAGAAAACACTTATTTCCAATATAAAAAGACTCCAGATCCCTGAAGCACTTCAGTTAACTTGAGGAGGTCCCCATTAGGTTTGTTTTTTAAAATGACTATTTCATTTCATGAGAAGGCGGTTTAATAAAACTGAATGGAAATGATCCCATGGATTTCAAGCTGAAAGCCAAGAAGGCTTCTTCTTTCAGTATGATGCAACTATAGTTCTGTAGCGGAGCCCTAGTCGCAGCAGGGACTCTCCTCCGCTGGTTACTCCAAAATATCCTCTGGATTCGGGAACAAGTATAACACTCCAATGGAATAGCCAAACACAGTAAAATAATCCAGGAATCTCCCACCTCATCCCCAGCAACTGGACGGCACTCAGCTCTGGGAGTATAACTGGTTTTAATGGAGCCACACACGGCTTTTTATGTCAATCCCCATGCAAGTGGCATTCCTCCACTTAGCCTGAGAGTAGACTGAGATAAAATACACAACATGATTATATTGACTCTCAGGTCCAGGACATATACAGTAACACCCCAAAACATATAGTTGGCAAAGAGGTACCCCCTAAAGTCTTATATCCCCGGGTAGCCTGGATCTGAGCACCCAACCCAGCGCTCAGATCCCACAAAAGCAACCAAAATGCCACCAGGGTATAGTTTAGACCTCTTTCGGGGGTATAAAACATACTAAAAATAACGAATGAACTGTTCGTGCGTATGCTCATCCCATGTATCTTGTTAGGGAGTATGCCACTCGAAAGCCACTCTGTTCTTATGAAATCTGCCGAAAATAACCGGAGGTGAAAGTCCCAGCGGTGTTCGCACTGTCAAGTATCCGATTTTAGTTCCACACACTCGATGAGCAAACACCAATGTCTCTGTTCGTGGCTAAAGATGGACGCCGCCACGTGTTTGCACATACGAATGGTGGCCACCCAGCCAACCGCTTAAAATGTTAGTGTAATTTCGGTTTATGGAGGTGTGAACAGAGGTTACTGGGGTTAACAAGCGGCACACTCCACATATGGGTGGTCTGACATTCGGTGATTTGGTTATCGAACAGAATACTATTAAGATGGGAGGTGAATGCAATTTACCGAACAACCATGTGAACACGGTGAAGAGCTGGATAATCCAGGGACAGGGGGATCTGTCCCACACACGCAATATAAGTAAAAACATACCAAATAACAGGGGGAAAGATACAGACAGTCCATAGAAGGAATAAAGTGTAATGTCCAAAGGTTCATTCCGCTACAAGTTCTCTTGTTGTACGTTTTCTCATAGGGAAGCTTTGGTAAATCTGCTTGGCTGACAGTTCTGGAATGCATGGATGTGTTTTGTCATTCTGGTAGAACTTGGAAAAGCATGAATTGCAGTATTTTTCTCAAGACAAATTGCATTGTGCAAATGCTTCCAAATGCTAGATGTTGGCCTCACCATTTTACTAAGGAGATAAAAATAAAAAGCAAAAATGTAGTAGCCAGCTTAGAGATAAGCACTATATTGTGATGGGAAAGCATATCTCTCAAGTGTCCTTATTTAGGAGGGGCAGTCCATATATTGGGCCCAAATCACTCTGTCCCTTTTTTTAGGAGCTTCATATTGTTGTTGGTGTGTCTGGGTGTGTAGCAGAGCTCTTACAGCAATAATACTCAAAGTTATATATGTTTTTAACCCCTTAAGGCAGTTGTACAAGTTCTGATCAAAACAAAACGTAAACAAAACCTGGAATTTACGCTATATATCTGTTCAACCGTAATTCACCTCTTTCATATTAAATGCACCAACACCTATTATATATCATTTGTTCAGGAGAAACAGAGCTTTCATGTCACATCAAATATTTGTATATCAAACATAAAATATAAAAAAATTGTGAGAAATTAAGAATTGTTTTAGTTTTGGGTGGCATAATACTTTTAGCCGTTACTGCAATAAAGTATGCGTATTTGTGTTCAGCAATGTCTCACATGTTAAACAGTAACCCCCATGTACAGGTTTCATGGTGTTTTGGAAAGTTACAAGGCCATATACAACACATCACATTTTTCAGCTTATGAAATTTGCCAGATTGGTTACGTTGTCTTTGAGTCCGTATGGTAGCCCAGGAATGAGAATTACCCCCATGATAGCATACCATTTGCAAAAGTAGACAACCCAAGGTATTACAAATGGGGTTTGTCCAGTTTTTTTTAGTAGCCGCTTAGTCACAAGCACTGGCCAAAGTTAGCGTTCTTATTTGTTTGTGTGTGGAAAATGCAAAAAACTAATTTGAACGCTAATTTGGGCCAGTAAAATGTTTATTTCCACTTGCAGAAAATATATATTATTCAGGTCAAAAGGGGTCATATACATCAGAGTTGTGTTGGTGTCCCTTTTACAAGCCTAGCTTGAAAGTCTCCCGTAGCACATGTTGCCACCATAGAAACTCCTAAAAAAATTCTGAGAGTTATCTTACATAAACTGACAAGAAGCAAGGACAAGGCAACACACATCTAAAAACAGATATTAAAGCACCTGCAATATATAGCGTTTAAATAGAAAGAAATAAATAAATAAGCTCATACCGGACCGATTCAAATGTTTTTAAACCCTAGGCAAAATTGTCTTACATGTATCTCACATCTCCCTTCATTCTCTTTTCCCATCGTTTTTGCCTTTCTAGTTTCTCCCTCTTCCAAGCTTTCTCAATGGGGGATATTTTTATCAATGCAAAAAACAATGCTATTCTGGAGAAAAGTGCTAAAAAGGGAGCAATCAAAACGGAAACCAAAAACATTTCTCTCAATATTTATAAATTTGAACACAAAGTAAGTTCTGTTTTTCCTTGATAAGTCTCCTTACTAGTTTCTTTTTTTAGTGCCTTAGTGCCATACAATATTTCTCTGCTAGGCTTTCTTTCTCCTCTCCATCAGTCTTTTTCATCTTCCTAGCTGACTGCTAAAACAAAAGTAAACATCAAAACAACATTTATAAGATTATGCTAGCTTTAGTGTACTAATAATCTTAATTTTAATAATGACAGGAGGCTTTGTATTTTGCATATCTCTCTTTACTAACTCCATACAGCAGTAAAGAAACACATAGAAAAAAGAACCAATCACAGGAGAGCAGGATGTACACAAGGCAATGCGACCTTATCATTTCCTCTTTCAGAAAGCGACAACAAGCAGAAGTAAATATATAGCAAACAATAAAACTAATAACAACTCCAAGTTCCCATGTACGAAAGAGCAAACTTCCAAAGAATTCTATACGAACAACGAAAAAGTGTTCAGGGTTGAGACAAATCCGAAGGATAAAATCTCCAATAGTTTCACGTGAACTGCCAATTATCTTCAGAGATGAATCATACTCAAAAGAGAATGTGTCACAGGTTTAGACATAGTCACGAACATGTAACTCCATTTAAAGTATCACCTAACATCCCACTGGAGAATATAGTAACTATAATCTGATAACTGAGTAATTGTTATGAGAACTCTAATGAGGATTCCATATTAATGGAAGTACGAACATATCATATAAGCACCAATGTGAGAGGCAAACCTACCTTAGAACCTGATATCTGCAAAGTAAACGAATAGAAAGGGTGGGAAGCGAAGCAGGGGGGGGGGAAATACTCGCCTCCTGTCATTATTAAAATTAAGATTATTAGTACACTAAAGCTAGCATAATCTTCAATTTTACCACATGACAGTAGGCTTCGTATTTTGCATTTTTAACGCTGAGAAAAGAGTATAGAACTAAATAAGAGTCCTACGGTGTGCCAAGAGACCCAGTATTCGGCGTTGTCGGGAGGTTTCCCCGTTGAGCGCCCACGTATACACCATCTAACGGGAAATTATACAAGACCAAGTCTGACTGATTGTCAGCAGGATGTTTAGTCCCATAGAGTGAAAGGAGAGCGACCTCCATGACTCATAAGCTGGAGAGGTATGACATTGGGTAGTTGGTATCCTAGAGGATCCTAGTCCCTTGGGCATCCTCAGGTAGTGATACCGGCTTCAGTTCCGTCTCCATCCTCACATAAGGGATCAAGATGCAGGACCGAACCAGACAGGCTAGGAATGTCCAGATATACGGGGAAGGGTCGTCGCATCCTTGGGTTCCCAGATTCTCAAGAGCCTGCGATCGTCCGCTGACCTGCCAAGAAACCTCCAAAGCGGGTCCAGGTCCCCAGGTAGCCGACCCTCCTGGGATAGAAGATGTGAGTACCCTACGGCTCCGTGAGGAATTGTTTGTCATGAATGTAGCAGGAGAAGATCCTCGCCTGCTCGAGAATTACTGTAGACCTTGTAAGCATGAGAAGCATAAGTCCTCCGGGGAGGTCCGGTCGGACGGAGCGCGATCACCATTGTGCCTCGACTTATACTGTGACGAGTGGTAATATCCAAATCAGTCGACCCTTATGAGATGTGTCTCCCCCGGGAGACGGGTTGATCTTCTGTGAAGAAGACGGGGATTGAAGGAGCCTACATTTTGTCTGATAAACGTGCGTTGGCCCATCGCGGTGGATGTGAAACCTGACCGCCTAATCTGTGGTTACCTGCAGTAGGGTGCAGCCGATCTAGTACTTCTTTATCAATCCATGTATTGTGAAGTATAGGACCAAGAAGTCTATGTATACAACGTACAGGGTCGCGGTGGTGCCGCGGAGAGTCGTACGAATATTCCCAAGTTGTGGAATAGTCTACGAATCCTCTGAGCAAATAGTCTTATACAAGAGGTTCCAGACGGTTCTCGGATGAACGTGGATGTTGACGAGTTTTCAGTTCACTCGAGTGATCTGAATGAGGTTCTCCCGGAACAGAGTGTCTCGTCTTCCCCGCCTGTATTCATTACTTCTTTCGGTAGTTTATCAGGGCCCACCAGGCTCTGAGCTACTGGATCGGGAAGGAGAGGATGTCCCCTGAAAACTGGGTAAGGTGGTCGAGCGATAAGCAAGACGTGTCTTTAGGTCCTGAACGCAAGTCGGTTGACTACGTGAAAGTGATCTTCCCCAGGATTGAGTGCCTTTCACTTAGATGTGGTGAAATCCCCTGGGGATGTAGTAGGAGGTATATTGACGGTATCTGAACGTACCGTGTTCTCTGTCCGCTTATCTGGAGCACCATTGGTTGACTCTCTCTCTATATGGTAATAGAGCCAGCGGTAGCGGATCTCGGGTCTAATGTCCCAAAGTGGTCGACGACCGGCTCTGTTGCAAACTGGTTCCAAAGAATCCCTTGTAAAGGTAATCGCATACCACCTCCCTCCTAGGGGTTTGGGCCCTTATGAAAGCCGTGGGACCCTTGCGTGTCTAATAAGTTCCCTTTGGAACTTTGTGCCTTGTGCCTGGGGTTCCGACTATCTTGGCGCCCAGTACCGCCAACCATCCGTCACTGCGGAGGAGTGCTGCTATGGGCACCCTATGGGAGAGGCCAACACTGGGGTTTCCTGTGAGGAGCAGAAACTGTTTTTGAGTCCATATACCCAAGTTGTATGCCTGTTCCCTGACGATGTTTGGCGGCATCCAGCATCGCCCATGGTAAGGTCGTGAATCCTGAAAGACCTCCTACGTTGGTCACTATAGTCGTCTGAGCCGTTCTGACCGGCATGGAAGGGCATGGGTATGTCCGACCGTCAGCGGATATGGACATTCTAAGCAAGAGGCTGCAAAGCCACGAGTGCATAATGTTGTCAAGTAGGTTTATCGTAGTAAGTGATACCCCTGTGTAAGGCACAAACCAGTAGTCAGGCACAGGATGCAGGGCAAACAGATCAGTCTACTATGACAGTAGGCAGTGTGCACGGAAACCCTTGCGGGTCTATTCCGAATCGTAGCCAAATAAAACAGACTGGGGCTCACCCAGTACATAGAGGTTGCCATAGCATTGCCTCCGTTCAGCAGCACCGTGCAGCGCACGTATAATGGGGGCTCACCCTGGGTGCACAGGGTATGAACCCTTAAGTGCTGGCTATCGCCCTGATAGAGAGTGTCAGTCACCTCTTCCATTATTAAATTCACCACAAGGGGAATATATATAGTTAAGTAGGCGGCTCGGAACTCCTGTTCAGTGGTTGTAACCGCATGCCTCTGTTCGGCATTTTAGTGCAGTACACGCCTAGCCGGGCCCGGTGCGTAGGGCGTGGGCCTTTAACTACAGGCCGCAGAATAGGTACAGGGCATAAACCCGTACCGTATCATGATGGAGGTATTGCTTCAGCTGTAGGTAGAGGCTGTTTCTGTAAGACTTCTTGCGGTCGGGTAGTGTGACCCCAAGAGCACCAGGTCTGAACCTGTAAGTGCCGGTCCCAGATTCGAAGTTCGGATTTTCAATCCGAGGCACTGTAAACATAAAGTAATGGAGGAGAGTAATACTCTGACCTGTCTGCTTGATGGAGCAGTAAAGAAAGAGAAAATTATAAGGTCACATTGCCTTGTGTACATCCTGCTCTCCTGTGATTGGTTCTTTTTTCTATGTGTTTCTTTACTGCTGTATGGAGTTAGTAAAGAGAGATATGCAAAATACGAAGCCTCCTGTCATGTGGTAAAATTGTTATTAACATTGCACTAGAATAACTGAAAGATTGCAGGGGTTTACAAATGTAAAACTCCTCGGACAGAGTAGTACTACTCTGATACATGTCTACTCTTATGCTGTCCTTCAGTGCATTCAACACCCATGCTGCAGGCAAACAAAACGTTAACATGGGGCACTGAACTTAACCCAAACATTGCCAGCAAAGCCTGCAAGGGCCCCCTCTTATTAAACAGATAACCTCGCTCATTTATTGAAGGTCAGCAAACCTTTTACTGAAACTTATCATTGCTGCACAGGGCCAGAAAGGTTAATTCTTCTGATGCCCAGTTTGGCCCTCCAGGGCAGTCAGATCTGTCCCATGCACTTAGATCAAACCGAAGACCTTCCTTTCCTCCTTCTCTTTACAGGCTGTCACCCCTTCGTTCCCACCCTCCTCTTATCTTGTTTCTCATCTCTGTGCCACTGTCATTGCTAGTCTGGTGGCAGCTTTAAACAGACAATTGCCTTATCCCCAGCAGGCTTCCATTTTTAAGGGCCCCATCAGGTAAGTAAAACCTGCATGTTCTTTAATATTTGATACAATCAAGAGGCAATGTCCTTCTTGTGGTTTGATATTATTGTGGCTATCAGAATGGTTTTGATACCATGTAATAAAACCACATTGTGATATTGATGGCGTTTCTACTCATAAATGTTTTGAATCCTTGGGTGAATTGGAAAGTATTTTGCAAATCCTATCAAGCACAGCGGGAAGAAGAGAGATTGGGTTTAATCACTAAACAGTACTTGTTGTGAACTGAACTCTGAATTGCAAAATGTAGGATAAGAAAGCCTAGATGGGGTCATTGTACTCTCTGAGACACTGACAAAGGCACTGCTAGCCAAATAGCTCACTGATATATTACTGCTCCTTTTGCTTCCTTACCAAGCCTACACAACTGCACATTCTCATAAACCTTTGCTTAATAATATCAAGATGTTCATATGTTCTCTTATTGCTCGATATACCCTTTCTGCTAGCAGTCTCCGAAAGAACATTATCCTTCACTTCAGACATGTCTACTACAATAATTTATTTTGGTAGATAAGATACCAAAGATCTAAGATATTACCATCTAAAGAACCATGCTGTCCATTCCTATACCTCTTATATAGCTTGACTTAACTGCTCTTTTAATCCCCTCTAAGCCCTCAACAAAACTGCATGGCATCTGTTATTGCACTACATCAAGTCTCTCTTTACAGGCACTGAGGTGACGGAGGAATTTCTCTCACAGAAAATGAAAGTCATTAAAAGCAATGAATTGTGAATCAAAGTTATTATTATTATTGGTATTTATATAGCACTAGCTTATTCCGCAGCTCTTTACAATAAGCTCTAAAACATCCTATTGGTGTACCACTTTTGAAATCTCCCCCGAAGCCCCCCCAAATGGTTCCCTGATAAACTCTGAATATAAAAACATTTGAAAAAGAGAACTACAAATATAACAAACAAAAATGCTGTACGTTAAAACATGACAATGGTAGATTAAAAAGGACTGTCTATATGCTGTATTAATATACAATTTCTTATATTAATTGCATTTTCAAGCAATATATGTAACAATGGCAATTAGAGGGATACAGATTTTACATTTTGTATTAAGAAGATATTTTAACTCTTACTATCTTTCTGTAGTATTTTCAACCTAATTGAAATGTATTCTCTTATTAGTTGCTTATTTTTTAAGTTTTTTAAATCTATGTAACCTTTTATGTAGCCAAAACTGGAAATGTGAGAGTGCCGAAATGTGTCACCAAACCCTTCTCCCTATGCTCTTGTAATTTCAAATGAAACTTAAAATATACTAAACAATCGAAATTCATAAAAACAAAACAAATGTTTTAACATGTTTCCACATTAAACTGTATGCCTTGGAACAAAGACGCAGGGGAGGCATGATTGAAACCTGGTAATAGACAAAAGAATTGTTGAACTTAGTAGAAAATACTAATTTTTTACACAAAAAGAATGGTGAGAACAAAGAGTTCTGACGTTAGGTATGAAGAAAGTTAAAAAGCAGCAGAAGCACTATTGATGTATGTCCATCATAATCACGAAAGCAGCCCACTTCAAGCTTCATAATTCAAGAATAATGATTTAAATACTTAGGGTTAGAACGACAACGGTTAGAATGTTTTGGGTTTTGAGAGTGAGGGTTAGAACTAATAGAAATATGAATAGGTGTTTATGGTGAGGGAAAATTAGAGGGGATGGAGTGTAATGTTAGGATAATAAGAGTCAAAGAGTTTAGGAGGAGAATTAGGATTATCAGGTGTATATGGTTTAACAACTGGCATTATGGAGTTTTGGGCTTCTGGACTTCTTGAGATACAAGAAGTTGGATTAGGGCTTTAGGGTTTGGTGGATTGTGGTCAAGATAATTAGTGTTAGGGGTTTAAGGACAGGAGAATTCAGGAGAATTGGAGTTATGGGTGTTAAGAATGATTGAATAGCACTACTCTCAATCTCTCTCTACTATGAGCATAGTGGGACAAAATGGCATCTACCAGACCTCTTTTTTACTCTGTTCAGACATCTCTCACACACAACCACTGGCCAAAAAGATACGCTGCCCAGAAGCAAAGCCACCTAACCAGACATCACCACTATCTTTGGTGATGTCCACTTGGTCAGCACTAGAGATAGATGTGAATTATAGTGGCCCTGCTGGGGAGATCCTTTGATGACTAATCTGGACCTGTATATACTAGAAATATTCTCCCAGTTTCTGCCTTTGTATTGCTTTTTGTTGTTGTGTCTGGAAACTATTGATGGGTAACTGTCTGAAGGGACTGTTTTATGCCACAGGAATTATTTAACAGTTAGCCACCAGTGATTAAACCCTCTTCCTTTTGTCATTTTTTCCCCTTTCCTTTATAATGTACTACTGTAACCTTAGTATATGGACTAAAAGCAATCAATCGAGTTATGTAGCAAAGCAAGGTAATTAACAGCACTCAAAACACCATACCCACTGCATATGGTAGTGGTTATAGTGCCACATGTATTTGGTGCATTACGGCACCTGCCAAGATAATGTGGAAGTCTCACTTCTCTTCTACATTGTTCCTCCAATGCTGTCTTGGATGACCATGATAGTCCTCAAATTTGGGGGAGGGATTTGCTCAATACTTTGCAGTCTATCTTTGGCATGTAAGTTGGATCCAAGGTTGGTCAAACTACTGTATTATCTGTGAAACTACAGAGGGGCTAGACTTTGGATAGCAGAAGGACCCCATTTTTTCAAAATGTTCAAATCCATATATTCCTTGCACCATAATCACCACAATAAGCCATACTTGTTATGGTGCTTAGCGTACACTAGAAAAACACATTGGTAGTGCAGCTATCTACAAACGTGCATAAATATAGTACAACAGTACATACATTTACATACAATTAATTATATATATGGGGTGCAATTAAATTAAATTGCAACATATAAACAAAATTGAGGTTTTTGCTGATGTAGATCATAGTGACGGCATCTCAAATGGATGTGAGGGATTCAAGGTTTCTCACACAAACTACGATTAGCTTAATCAATGTAAAATACACATTCCTTGTCTACTGATTTCCATTTTACTGCATAACATAGGTTTTGGTTTAAATTGTTAACAATTTTGCTTATATTTTGGATTGAAAGAGAGATTAACTCACATTAAATAATGCTACTGAAAGGCAGTCAGATAAAAAGCTAAAGCAATTGTTCACAGCTGTAGTGTTGGTGGTATTTCTGTGGCATAATTGTAGCCCAACATTACCACCATCTGTTTAAATTGCAGTACTGCAAACAAATCCAAGTAAGGTGTCCATCCACACAGTAAATGTATTGCTGCCATCTACTGGAAAATGTAAATACCTGAAACTGCTATGCATTGGAAATAAAATGTCTGTACTTGTAAATATAAGCCTACTGTCCATTTAATGTTTGGTATATAACTGTGGAAAAACTCAATAAAAATGTATGTATATTTTTAAATAATATATATATATTTTTATTGAGTTTTTCCACAGTTATATACCAAACATTAAATGGACACTAGGCTTAAAGGGACACTATAGGCACCCAGACCACTTTAGCCCATTGAAGTGGTCTGGGTGCCAACTCCCATCACCCTTAACCCTGCGAGTGTAATTATTGCAGTTTTTATGAACTGCAATAATTACCTTGCAGAGTTAAGTCCTCCTCTAGTGGCTGTCTACTATTAGTCGTCTAAACCAGTGTTCTCCAACCCAGTCCTCATGGACCACCAACAGTCCAGGATTTATGTATTTACCTGCTGTTGGTTTTTTTTTATTCAAGGTTTATTAGCTTAATCATTGCATACATCAGTAAAGGCAAATACGTCTATCAAAGATAATATGTAGCGATAGAACGTCATGGTATAGCATATTACTTAACAACATAACAAAAAATAGCATAAGCCAGCATCATAAGCTTTAGTCTAAGTATGTCTAAATATCATGTCAGTATCAAGGCGTTATATTAATTTAATAGCCATATGTGTCAAACTGTTCTGGTATTAGTGAAATTGTAAATTCCATCACAATCTGCCACTATAGGTCAAAGTCTAATTATGGTTCATTTGCTAGACAATAAGAGCATAGAGTGATAAGACAGCATATTTAGGAATAGTAACAGAAAGCCTATTTCTGCATAGGGTACAGAGGGAACCTAGCATAAGCCAGCATCCTGAAAGTTAACCTAGGTCGATATAGGCATCAATTTAATAATTAGGCATTATATAAGTTATGGTAGCCACTTGTGGTCCATCACTGCATGTACACTGATTTAATGCATAATTAAGCTTATTTGGCTAATCAGTAATAACATAGACCTGAGCAAAGCATAGTATGTTAGGTTATAAAAGAAAGTTGTTCCAGCCTTCTAAGAAGGGGAGACATAGAAAAGGGAAAAGGGCCTCAATGAAGTCCCCTATTAAGCACCAGTGGGAGTGTATCCCAGCATTCAAAAGTGCCTTGTGCCGTGTTAGCGCAGCCGGGCATTACAAGACACCCTAAATTAAGATAATAAAATAAAGAAAGTAAAAAAAGGTAATACAGATAGTAAACAGGCTCTCCCCTCCCCCATCCAGCCCATTCAGATATTGCAGTCTATGGTAATCAGATGTAAGCAAACAATGGCAGGCTGTCTGCAGTATGGTAGCTTTGGCCCTCGGAGGTTCCAGGGCCCCCTTCCAGATCCCCCTTCAGTCCCAACCCTCCAGCAGAGTATTCTGTGGCGAAGTGGGCACTCGGAAATTGAAACAGTCCGCTGGCCTCTCCCACCTAGGGTCCACAGGCCATCCATCTCCTGCACCTCCCCTGCACCTTCAGGGACTCAGTGAGGTATCGTCCCCAGAAATGTCTCTCCCAGCTCCGGCCACACACTTGGTTTTTCGCCGTGCTTCACTCGTGCCCACCGGTATACCGCTGCTCCACACTGTCTGGCTCCACAGGGCTTGCGGCGTTGGGACAGGTCCCTCCAGGCCCCCCTCAAACCTGGAGGCTCCCAGAGCTTAAGGTCAACATGTTGCAGCCCTTCACGGCACATGAGTATATCCCAATATACCGCCACCTCCAATCATAGAGTGATAGATGTTTATATCTTATGGACATGGCAAGAGGAGAGGAGATCGCCATCTTTGGCTGTGAGTCAGGTTGCGGTCAAAGCTTCAGCCGGCTCCAGCCGACTGGCTGGTATAACCCTCACCGTCCGGTGGGGCCCTAAATCACCGTCTTTAAAGAGCGGAGACTGGAGCTGAGGAAGATGGCTGCTGTTCAGCTCAGCGGCCCGGCACCCCCCCTCCCGTATTTCCCTGTTTTATTCCAATGGAGATACTGACAAAACCTGGACTGTTGGTGGTCCATGAGGACTGGGTTCGGCAACACTGGTCTAAACGACGCTGGACGTCCTCAGGCTATGCATGATCCCCATAGCAAAGCATTGAATAATGATTTCCTATGGGGAGGTCTAATACGCGCTTGTGGCCATTGCATGGGTGGAGCCTGGCCCAGTGCCGAGAGACATCGGCGGTGGATTCAAGTAAGTGGCTGAAGGAGTTTTAACCGACGTGGGATGGGGACGGGAGGCAGGGGGGCACTCCAGGACTCTACAGTGCCAGGAAAATGGGTTTGTTTTCCTGGCACTGTAGAATCCCTTTCAAATACTGTCAATTAGAGCAACCATAATCAGAAAAAGACAAAGTGATAATAAAAAGGGTAACTCTTAACATGTCATAAGACACGAGTTCTTCTCTCTCTGAATAGCGCATAACATTTATAACTCTACTGTTCGCACCAGACACACAGACAGTTATATTTTCCACAACACCTCAGCGACGGTAAACACTTACGGCAAGCAGAGCACACCTACAATTGTACGACCCTCTCCTAAATACCACGATATCCACATCTCCACTACATGTAGGTCTGCTGGACAAACGTTACTTAATTACAAAATGTGCAGTACATACAAAAGCCATGTAATTGTCTTATGCTGACTGTTATATCATGCTTGTCACAGCTATTGTGGCATTTTAAGTCGATTTGTTACACTTTGCAAATAAAAATAAAGAATTAAAAAAATAAAATAAAAAGGGTAACTCTGAAGATATTAGTTTCTGCTTTTACATCCTGTGTTAAGGGTTTGTGAGTGCATGTAATCAAACAACAAAATATTTGCAAGTTCCAAGTTGCAAATGCAAGATAGGATGAACAGAACATGGTAAGGGCCTAAATCATTATAAGAGCTTCCAGAATTCTTCAGATTCTGTTGAGAAAAGCTAATGGGTCCAGGTCTCCAAGTAAGACTGACTCTGACTCGTGACAATCATTAGATCCTCCATTTGTTTGAACCACAAACTAAGCAGGGGGAGGGGGGGGGGCTGGGGGGGAATCTTTTTTCCTGAGCAAGGGGGCTAGCTACATTTAGGATCCGTATCCTCATTGATTCTTTTTTTGTTGTGAGAAGTAAAACTCCAATAGTTACAGGTCTCAGACTTGTCCCATGAAGTTTAATTCCCTTTGTTGCATTAATGCTTCCAAGGGTCACAGCTTACCTTTCCAGAGTGCATGTCTAATTTGAGGGATTGGTTCCCAAAATAACTCCCGGAAAGCTGGATTAAAGATTATCAGTAGTAATGGGAATGGAAAAGTCAACTCCATCTTGGAGGCAACTGTATGCGAAATGTGGAGAGTAACAGACATCAACCCTAGCCCCCTCCAACTTATTTATCATGCATTTGCTTAGGGTCTTCCTAATTTAAAAGAGTAATCCAGATGTGAACCTCGTTTTCATTGTTCCTAGGGTGTAAACAGTTACACCTTACTGATGAGGCACAAATGATGCCAAAACAGGTATACCTTGCCAGCATTTCAGAACTGGACTGCCTTTATGGGTGGGATCACTCTGATATGTGAATTAAGGTGATCAAAACCTGTTTGATAACTAAGCAGTAACTAACCAAAAGGTCAGGTTTTGCTTGTTCTCCGTGCTCTCATATTCTGTTTTTCTTTAACCCCTTAAGGACACATGACATGTGACATATCATGATTCCCTTTTAATCCAGAAGTTTGGTCCTTAAGGGGTTAATGTTGTCCAATTGTGTTCAGCCCAAGCTAATCATATATACTTCCCAAATGACTTGTCTCTCCTGTCTGTCATAATGTCCAACTTTTCTATCACTAATAAAACTCCTACTAATGTATATATATCCCCTTTCTGACGTTAGGTCGTTTCGTGCTGTCCTACACAGAGTGGGCTTAAATGTCTGTATTATGGTATGGAATCAGGGGTCAAGTCCTGGGTAAAAAAGTGCAGGAACTCACCCAAGACCCACTCCCCGCCCCCTTCCCCCCGCCCCCCCCCTCACACCACAAAAAAATGATACGCTTGTATGCAGGGGCTGAGGAGGGGGACAGGAGCTGAGGCAGAGGGATAGGAGCTTAGGAGGGGTGGGGGGCATGGGCTGAGGTAAGGGATGGGGGCTGAGGAAAGGGACAGGAACTGAGGGGCTGAGGAGGGGGACAGGGGCTGAGGAAGGGGACAGGGGCTGAGGAAGGGGGACAGGGGCTGAGGAAGGGGGACAGGGGCTGAGGAAGGGGGACAGGGGCTGAGGAAGGGGGACAGGGGCTGAGGAAGGGGGACAGGGGCTGAGGAAGGGGGACAGGGGCTGAGGAAGGGGGACAGGGGCTGAGGAAGGGGGACAGGGGCTGAGGAAAAGGGACAGGGGCTGAGGAAGAGGGACAGGGGCTGAGGAAGAGGGACAGGGGCTGAGGAAGAGGGACAGGGGCTGAGGAGGGGGACAGGGGCTGAGGAGGGGGACAGGGGCTGAGGAGGACAGGGGCTGAGGAGGAGGACAGGGGCTGAGGAGGAGGACAGGGGCTGAGGAGGAGGACAGGGGCTGAGGAGGGGGCAGGGGCTGAGGAGGGGGACAGGGGCTGATGCTCATGTGCAGGGGCTGAGTAAGAGCACTGGGCTGAGTAAGGTGGACAGGGGCTGAGTAAGGTGGACAGGGGCTGAGTAAGGTGGACAGGGGCTGAGGAGGGGGACAGGGGCTGAGGAGGGGGACAGGGGCTAAGTAAGGTGACAGTGCTGTGGAAAAGGGACAGGAGCTTAGGAGGAGGGGGGGCATGGGTTGAGGAAGGGGCCATGGGCTGAGTAAGGTGGCAGGGCTGAGGAAGAGGGACAGGAGCTTAGGAGGAGGGGGGCATGGGCTGAGGAGGGGGACAGAGGATGAGGAGGGGGACAGAGGCTGAGGAGGGGGACAGAGGCTGAGGAGGGGGACAGAGGCTGAGGAGGGGGACAGAGGCTGAGGAGGGGGACAGAGGCTGAGGAGGGGGACAGAGGCTGAGGAGGGAACAGAGGCTGGTGAGGGGCGCAGGGGCTGATGAAGAAGACAGGGACTGAGGAGGGAGACAGGGACTGAGTAAGGGGACAGGGCTTGAGGAGGGGGACAGAGACTGAGGAAAGGGACAGGGACTGAGGAGGGGGGCAAGGACTGAGGAGGGAGACAGGGCTTGAGGAGGGGGGCAGGGACTGAGGAGGGAGACAGGGACTGAGTAAGGGGACAGGGCTTGAGGAGGGGGGCAGGGACTGAGGAGGGGGGCAGGGACTGAGGAGGGGGGCAGGGACTGAGTAAGGGGACATGACTTGAGGAGGGAGACAGGGACTGAGGAGGGAGACAGGGCCTTAAATAGGGGGACAGGGACTCGAGAAAGGGACTTAGGAGGGGGGACAGGGACTGAGTAGGGGGACAGGAACTGAGATGGGGGACAGGGAATGAGGAGGGGGACAGGGCCTTAAATATGGGGACAGGGACTGAGGAGGGGCGACAGGGCCTTAAATAGGGGGACAGGGACTGAGGAGGGGGACAGGGACAGGCCTGAGGAAGGGGGACAGGCCTGAGGAGGGGGACAGGGACTGAGGAGGGGGACAGGGACAGGCCTGAGGAAGGGGGACAGGCCTGAGGAGGGGGACAGGGACTGAGGAGGGGGACAGGCCTGAGGAAGGGGGACAGGGCCTTAAATAGGGGGACAGGCCTGAGGAGAGGGACATTGACTGAGGAGGGGGACAGGGACTGAGGAGGGGGACAGGGACTGGGGAAAGGGACTAAGGAGGGGGGCATGAACTGAGGAGGGAGACAGGGACTGAGGAGGGGGACAGGGCCTTAAATAGGGAGACAGGGACTGGGGAGGGGGACAGGGACTGGGGAGGGGGACAGGGACTGAGGAGGGGGGCAGGGACTGAGGAGGGGGACAGGGACTGGGGAAAGGGACTAAGGAGGGGGGCAGGAACTGAGGAGGGAGACAGGGACTGAGGAGGGGGACAGGGCCTTAAATAGGGAGACAGGGACTGGGGAGGGGGACAGGGACTGAGGAGGGGGACAGGGACTGAGGAGGGAGGACAGGGACTGAGGAGGGAGGACAGGGACTGAGGAGGGAGGACAGGGACTGAGGAGGGAGACAGGGACTGGGGAGGGAGACAGGGACTGAGGAAGGGGGGGCAGGGACTGAGGAAAGGGATAAAAAAAAAAAACCTAAAGTGCCTTCCCCCCTCCCTGAGGCTTACCTTGGGCCAGGAGGGGTGGGACAGGATCTGGAACCTGCAGCCTGCAGCCTGTGGAGTAAGCCGGCCTCTCCTGATGATGTCAGGAGGAGGGGGGTGACTTCCTCTGCTCCCCAGCGGTCCTGTGAGAAGAGCAGAGGAAGCCACGCCCCCTCCTACTGACATCATTAGGAGAGGCCGGACGACTCCACTGACTGCAGGGGGAGAGGTGAGTTTAAAAATCCGAGTCCCCAGTCAGAGGCAGGGGATTCGGATTTGTGCTCCCCCTGCTCTGGCAGCCGCTTGTGTCAGCCCTGGGTCCTGCAGGATTAGTAATGGGAACGGAGTTCCTGCTGTGGAAAAAGTGCAGGAACGCCGTTCCCACGCGTTCCTGCAGGACTCGAGCCCTGTATGGAATACCCTGCAGGGTTGGTATGAGCAGGGTTAAATCGATGGATACTTGAGGCGCCCCTCATTCAGCTGGGGCAGTTTTTTGTGGACCCAGACTTTTTAATGAGCTGACTAAAGCGCTGAAAGTCATTGCGGCAAGCAGTTCTTTAAATAAGCATATAAGTGCCTTTGAAGAGCTTGTGGTGTGAGCAGGGTTAAATCCCTGTTCACACCAGGAGCCACAGGTATCAATGGAACCCTGGGGCTCCCCTCTCTCGGCTGGAGCCATTTTGAGTGTCACTAGACTGACCAATGTGCTTTAACCCCTTAAGGACAGAGCTTCAGAAGCTTGTCTTTCACTTAATGACAACGGCATTTTTTGCATTTTTTGCTATTTGCGTTCAACTGCAATTTGCATTTTACTAATTTATTGCACCGACACATATTATATACTGTTTTTTAAAGGACAGAAAGGGCTTTAATTTGATGTAACACATATATATATAAATGCTTATTTATTATAAAAAAAATACAGAAATATGCAAAAAAATGAATTTTTGTGTGTTTTTTTACAGTTTTTGCAATAATAATGTGTACATAATTAGTGCAGGTTAAGGAAAGTAATTCAAAATAAATTCATTTAGTTGTTCTGAATTACAGAATATATAATGTGTCTGGGATTTTAAGTTTTTTTTGGTAGTTACAGGTCACAAAGCACAAGGAGTAAAATAAACTTTTTATGTGGAGCGATTTTAGAATTTGGTATGTTTGTCTTGTAAGCCTAATAGCCATAAAAGAAAACTAAATTGCCACACAAAAGTATATATTTATATAAAGTAGACACCACAGGCTATTTACCTAAGGTTGTTTTGACACTTTCTACGTAGCCATTTTACCGCCAACCTCTGCTAAATATTGGAGTAAAATTGTGTTTTTTGGGGGTTTTCGCACACAAACTTATAACAAAGAACTTCTCATGTGTATTTTGTAAAGTTGGTGTGTGCTATTCCTGTACAAAGTTTTATTATGTGTTCAGTTACTTCTGCTGAGTACAACGGTACCCCCATTGTATGTCTTTGGCACTATTTCGTGAAGCTACAGTGCCATATAGGAGACCTGTCCTTTTCAGTATTCACAGTAGAATTTTGAGAGACGGATTTAATGAGCCTATGCTTCCATTTGGGGTATTATAGTAGTTTGACTGTTCAAAAAAAAACCCACAAAGGCCTACCATTTGTAAAAGTAGACACTCCAGGGTATCTCATAAGGTGCATATTGTGCCTTAACATGCCCCCATTTTTTTACCATTACATGCCAAAGTATGTGGTAAAAAATAATTTTGTGCATTTTTTACATACGGATTGCATTTTTGCTGGGCATTTTGTATATTTCATGTGTGCCACTAAGTTCAAACCCCCCAAATTATGCTCAGCTAAGTGTTCTGAGTAAAAGGACACCCCCATTGTATGTCTATGGCACTATTTCGTGAAGCTACAGTGCCATACAGGAGACCTGTCCTTTTCAGTATTCACAGTAGAATTTTGAGAGACGGATTTAATGAGCCTATGCTTCCATTTGGGGTATTATAACAGTTTGACTGTTCAAAAACACCCCACAAAGGCCTACCATTTGTAAAAGAAGACACTCCAGGGTATCTCATAAGGTGCATATTGTGCCTTAACATGCCCCCATTTTTTTACCATTACATGCCAAAGTATGTGGTAAAAAATAATTTTGTGCATTTTTTACATACGGATTGCATTTTTGCTGGGCATTTTATATATTTCATGTGTGCCACTAAGTTCAAACCCCCCAAATTATGCTCAGCTAAGTCTTCTGAGTAAAAGGACACCCCCATTGTATGTCTATGGCACTATTTTGTGAAGCTACAGTGCCATATAGGAGACCAAGCCATATCAGTTTTGACCGAACTTTGAATTTTGACGCCGGGCCTATGTGCAATTTCCAAGCATCTTTGCAGGTTTTAAATTCAAACCACCCCACAAAGGCCTACCATTTCTTAAAGTAGACACCCCAGGGTATTTCAAAAGGCATATTTTGAACCTTAGTGTGGGATCATTTTTCCGCTAGCGTGTACCAGGTGTAGTGGTTATAAGCGTTTTTTTCTGCCTTTTTGACACACAAAGTGAATTTGCACAGTATATTTTGCAAACCATATGTGTACTACCACTGTATAATACTTCATATTTTGCTCAGCTATGTCTGCTGAGTACAAAAATACCCCAGTATGTACCTTTGCCAGGTATATGTGGACATCGGAGGGGCACATTTGGGACACAGACATTCCATTTTTTTTCACATTTTGAATTTTTACGCTGTGCCCATGTCCCATTTTAGAGTATTTTACCAGGCTATATAATCCAAATACCCCATAAAGCCATACCATTTCTTAAAGAAGACATCCCAGGGTATTTCAAAAGGCATATTTTGAACCTTAGCGTGGGATCATTTTTCCGCTAGCTTGTACCAGGTGTAGTGGTAATAAGCGTTTTTTCTGCCTTTTTGACACACAAAGTGAGTTTGCACAGTATATTTTGCAAACCTTATGTGTACTACCACTGTATAATACTTCATATGTTGCTCAGCTATGTCTGCTGAGTACAAAAATACCCCCGTATGTACCTTTGCCAGGTATATGTGGACATCGGAGGGGCACATTTGGGACACAGCCATTCCATTTTTTTCAAACTTTAAATTTTTACGCTGTGCCCATGTCCCATTTTAGAGTATTTTACCAGGCTATATAAACCAAATACCCCATAAAGCCATACCATTTCTTAAAGAAGACATCCCAGGGTATTTCAAAAGGCATATTTTGAACCTTAGCGTGGGATCATTTTTCCGCTAGCTTGTACCAGGTGTAGTGGTAATGAGCGTTATTAAATGTATTTTTTTACTTTTTAAAACTTTTTTTACTTTTTAAAACTATTTTTTCAACTTTTGTTTTGATTATTCATTTTTTTAAAGTTTCCTAAACTTTCGTAAAACTTTTTTTTTACAGATTTAACATTTTTCTAAGCTTTTTTTTTACGTTAACCCCTAACTAGCAGTAAGCAGCACTAACAGTAAATTCCCCATTTTCCCATAACTCCCACCCAGCCCAGCTAGCAAAATATTTAATTATACAATATTTAAATTAGTTAATTAAATAAATTTAACCCCTGAGGGTTAAAAAATAAATAAAAGTTAATCGTCAGGGGTTAAAAAAAAATTAAAACAGTATAATACTGTGATCTGTATTTTGATCACTGTAGGCAGTGATCGACTGGCAGGGAAGGGGTTAATTTTTATTTGGACTGGGTAAAGGGTTTATTTTTTTAAATTTTTTACTTAAACGTTATTAAAACTTTTTTTAACTTAATTTTTTAACTTTTTAAAGCTTTTTTTAAACTTTTTTTAACGTTAACCCCTAGTTAGCGTAATACTAAATCCCCCAATTCCCCACTAACTTCCACCCTCCCCAGCTAGCTAAATTTATAATTTTAAAATATTTAAATTAATTAATAAAATAAATTGAACCCCTGAGGGTTAAAAAAAAAAAGAATTAACCCTCAGGGGTTAAAAAAAAATCAGATCTTAGTAAAATGTAATCCCTGCCAATTGATCACTGTAGTCAGTGATCAATTGGCAGGGAAGGGGTTAATTTTTTATTAAAATGGGTGAAGGGGGGGTAAAGGGGGGTGGGATTTTAATTTTACTATTTTTTTTTTCCACCAGGGGGCAGGATCACTGAAGATCCGTCTCCCTGCACTTCACACAGAACCAGGAAGTGCAGGGAGGCGGAGGTGAGTATAGAGAGCACATGTGCCCGCTCAGACATGCTGTCAGAGCGGGCACATGTACTGGGGCAGCCCGATCCGGTGCTCCCGGTCTGCCTCTAATGCAGAGGCAGACCGGAGCACCATTAACCCCACGATCGCCGCGATTGCGGCGATCTGGGGTTAATTTTAACGGGTGACGGACGAGGTCCGTCACTCGTCATTAACGCATTCCCCTGAGTGACGGACCTCGTCCGTCACTCGTCGTTAAGGGGTTAAGCATCTCTGACTTTCATTGCGGATTTAGAGCCCTTTAAATCCATTCATAAACCAATCATTCAGCTTTGATTTTTCATGGTTGCTGGCTTCTTCAAGCAGACCTCCCAGGGCTGAGCACAATCACAGTGTAATTATTATTATTATTATTATTTTTGGCATTTATATAGCGCCAACAGATTCTGTAGCGCTTTACAATATTACGAGAGGGGGGATTTAACTATAAATAGGACAATTACAAGAAAACTTACAGGAACGATAGGTTGAAGAGGTCCCTGCTCAAACGAGCTCCCAGTCTATAGGAAGTGGGGTATAAAACACATTAGGACAGGAAATAGCAATAAAATAAGGTGGGAGTGAAGCAGAGCTGGAGGAGAGAACAAGAGACAGGGAGGCCATAAGATTTTTTGGGAGGCCATAAGATTTTTTGGGAGGCCATAAGCTTTCCTAAAGAGATGGGTTTTAAGGCACTTTTTAAACAATTGAAGACTAGGAGAGATGGTGGTAGGCAGACTATTCTATAGGAAGGGAGCCGCCGGTGAGAAGTCCTGCAAGCGTTAGTTGGCTGTACGGGTGCGAGCAGCGGACAGGAGAAGGTCACAGGCAGAGCGGAGAGACCGAGAAGGGGCATACCTATGGATTTGTGAAGAGATATAAGAGGGGCTAGAATTGTTCAGTGCTTTATAGGTATGGGTTAGCACTGTAAAATTGACTCCTATAGGATACAGGAAGCCATTGTAAGGACTGACAGAGGGGTGAGGTGTGAGAGGACCAATTAGAGAGGAAAATCATTCTGGTGGCAGGATTCATTACAGACTGTAGCGGGGCAACACCGCTTTTGGGAAAACCAATTAGGAGAGGGTTACAATAATCCAAGCGGCAAATTACTAGACCATAGACAAGCTCCTTGGTAGCATCTTGCGTAAGAAAGGGGCGGATGCAGGCTATGTTTTTAAGATGGAATCTTCAGGATTTGGCAACATACTGGATGTGAGGCTCGAAGGTGAGGCCAGAATCAAGTATGAAGCCAAGACAGTGCGCTTGCAAGGATGATGGATACCACTAATTTGAAGGGAGAGTAAAAGAGGAGCATCAGTATTAGGAGGAGGAAAGACAAGGAGTTCAGTTTTAGAGAGATTGAGGTTCAGAAAGCGGGAGGACATCCAGTCAGGAATGGAAGAAAGGCAAGCAGTGACACGTTGCAGGATGGCAGAGGAGAGATATATTTGGGTGTCATCAGCGTACAGGTGGTAGTGGAATCCAAAAGAGGTAATACGTTTGCCAAGAGAGGCAGTATAAAGAGAAAATAGAAGGATTTCGCTGCCGACATCCTGGAGGGTGCATCCTACAGGCCACCTACAGACACTAGACAAGTACCCCCGAAACCCGGGGACCCGGTCACTGCCGAGCAACTCAAAACCATGCTGGCGGAACTCCGCAAAGACTTGGCGGCTGACATGGCCCATTATCGAAAGGCCGTCGAAGGAGCCACGGTCAAAATTACCCAGCTAGAGGCCAGCTCAAGCTCCCAAGACACAAGGCTACAGGCACTCGAACAGACAATCACAGGCCTGGTCAAATGGCAAAACGCCACTAACAACAGGCTTGACACCATGGAGGACCAGCGAAGGCGGTGTAACCTAAAGCTGAGGGGGGTGCCGGAGTCTGTAGGCCTGGATGACTTACCTCACTATGTTAGGCGCCTGCTGGAAGTACTACTACCGCCGAAGCGGGTAAAATCAATAAAAATTGACGGCATGTTTCGGCTGCCGAAATCACCCAGGGCACCGACAGCAGCGACGGCAGACCTCATCCTGCGGTTCCAGACACTGGCTGACAAGAGCACACTTGCGACTGCATTGCGGGGCAAAACCCCCCTAAAGTTCGAAGGGGCATCGCTGACAGCGTTCCCAGACCTGACCAGGACAACAATAGCCTGGCGAAAAGACCTACAACCCCTCTTGCATCATTTACGTGCCAAGGACATACCTTATAAATGGGGCACTCCTCGTGCTGTATCCTTCACCCTCAATGGGACCATATACAAGGCGCAAGACAAGCTGGAGCTGGAAACCCATCTACAAGCAACAGGTATCTTACAAGCAGCACCGGCACCCAGACGGAGCATAGCCCACCTGAACCCCGACACTATCCGGGACTTTACCCCGCGGAACCCTCCCAGGGCCTCCCCAGGTGGATCCCCCACTTGAAGAATCACCAGCGAACCAACCTACAGGGACTTTCCCTCACTTTCCATTCCACCATCCACGTAGACGGACCGTCTCACACAGTCAGAGACTAAAAAATCAGCGGAACCACTACCTGTTGTTAATGTTTTTTTTTTATAATGTTTTTTCTAATGTTTTCTATAATTGTTCCCTTTATTACTTCCTTAGACACTTCATTTATTTCATTTGTGTTTTAAGCAATGCCCATACATAGCAACCCGACGAAGCCACCACTGTATAGCCGCAGCATCTAGTGGCTAACACACCTAGAATGGGCTAACTGCCATACTCATACCATGAATACCCAGATAGGGCTGCAGAAGCCCGTCTAGCAGCGTTACAATGTAACCCGCATTGCACTACGACACCCCTAATCCCCCCCCCCCTAGCCGAAACACTGCAAACCACTCAGTGAACAACTACTTCATACAAGGCGAAGGGGTAGCCCTATAGGGCAGTTAAATAATTAGAGAGTAGCATCGGGCACACCTCACCCTCACCAAGGGCATTACAGTTACCAACACAGACCTTCTCCTCTAGAGATAACCCTATATTATAAAACAGTGCTATGATATGACAGCCATCTATGTTATAATTGTTTGACATGTTGAATATGAGCCGTTGTGGCCATGAATGCATCAATGTTACTTTAATGCACGCAAAAATAAAGAATTTAAAAAAAAAAAAGAAAAGGAGATGCTGAATGAGGGTTGGGAGAGATAAGAGGAAAATCACGAGAGGACAGAGTCACAGAGACCAAGTGATTGAAGGAGAACATGATCAACAGTGTCAAAGGCAGCAGAGAGGTCAAGAAGAATTAGTATGGATTAGTGGTTTTTGGATTTAGCTGCGATTAGGTTGCTAGTAACTTTGATAAGAGCAGTCTCAGTAGAGTGGAGAGGGTGGAAGCTAGATTGAAGAGGGTCAAGGAGAGAGTTGGAATTGAGGAAGTGAGCCATACGGGTAAAGACAAGTCTTTCCAGAAGCTTTGAGGAGAAAGGGAGCAGGGCTATAGGACGATATTTAGATGGGGAGGACAGGTCAAGAGATGACCCGTTCATAATTACAACAAATGTAATAATGAAAACAACCAACAGATGGTAGTCTCTCCACTGTTTTAACCCATTTTCTAATATCAGAATTGAAATAATCAGATGGTTTCCTTAGGGTTGGGGTTAGTTGTGGGGTTAGGGTTAGGATTATGGTAGGGCTAGGGTTAGATTTTGTTGTAAGAGTAAGGTACAGTGTTAGGGTATGGTTAGGGTTTGCTGTAAGTTTAGTGTAGTATTAGAGTAAGGCAAGCGTTAATGCTCGGTTTGGGTTTATGCTGTTTTAGGGTTAGAGATTGAGTAGGGTTAAGGGTAAAATCAGGTATACTGTTAGAGTTAATGTAAACATTGGGTAGGGGTATAGTTGGAATAGCGTAATTTTGTGAATTCATATAGGGTTAGAAATAACTACTAAAAATGTATTTAGATCCCAGACATTTTAGGAATTGAACAATCAGGACTGATATATGGATCTATTTTGAGTTTTTTTTTTTCATTTAGTTGCACTAGATGTGTAAAAACAATTATAAGCATACATGTAAAACTAAATTCAGCATTTTTTCCCCATTTTTAACATTTTACTTCCACATAATGTTGTGTTAGGTATACATATAGGATAATAAAATACCATTCTGTCCCTTATAAAACAATATATCATTTGTATGGGGCACTTGAAGAGAAACCCTTAAATTATGATGAAACAAACCTTTAGTTTAAATTTAAGCTTTTGTTTTGGTTCAGAACTTAGACAACTGCCTCCGTTCTTAACCCCTTCATGACAGATGACGCACCGGGTCCGTTATGCTGGGGAAGCACTAAATGACGGATGACGGACCCGGTCTGTCATGCTCTAAAATGAATCCCTGTTCGACGTGGTGCCGGCGATCGCAGGGTTAACACTCCTCCACCCGATCGCGCTGACCCTGCAGCTGTGATCGCTCTGACAGGCTGTCAGAGCGAGCACATGTGCTGCAGGGACTCACGATGCTCTTCCGCATCCAGTGTGAAGTGCAGGGAGAAGGTACAGTGCTGATCTGCTGAAGTTAAAGTAAAATCCCACCCCCCTTTCCCCTGCTTTAATAAAATTTACCTATTCCCTGCCAATTGATCACTGACTAGAGTGATCAATTGGCAGGGACTACATTTTTCTGTAATCTGATTTTTTTTTTTTAACCCCTGAAGATTAACTTTTATTTTTGTTAACCCTCAGGGGTTAAATGTATTTTATTAATTAATTTTAATATTTTACCATTTTATATTTAGGTAGCTGGGGTGGGTGAAAGTTAGTGGCGAATTGGGGAATTTGGAGTTAGGCTAGCTAAGGGTTAACGTTAAAAAAAAGTTTTTAAAAAAAGCTTTAAAAAGTTTTTTTAACGCTTTTTAAAAATGTTTTAATAACGTTTAAAAAAAGTAAAAACAAATCCCAGCCCCCTTTACCCAGTCCTAATAAAAATTAACCCCTTCCCTGCCAGTTGATCACTGCCTACAGTGATCAAAATACATTATTATACTGTGATCTGTTTGTTTTGTTTAACCCCTGAGGGTTAAGTTTTTTTTTTTTGTTTTTTTTTAACCCTCAGGGGTTATGACAGTGGCACATATCAAGAGTAAGAAATACTCAGCAAAAATGCAACATGTATGTAAAAATGCTATTTTATTCCCCTCACCACAAACATTGGCATAAATTGGTGTACAAATGGTGACAAGTTAAGGCACAATAAATGCCATATAAGATACCCTGGAATGTCTGCTTTATCAAATGGGAGCCCTTTATGGGGTTATTTGAACAGTCAAACTGCTATAATACCCCAAAATGAGACAAAGGCTCGTCAAATCCATCTATGAAAATTCCAACTTAGAAACTAAAATAACCTTGTCTCTTATATGGCAATGTAGCCTCACAGCATAGTGCCAAAGGCATACAATGGGGGCATTGTTATACTCAGTAGATGTAGCTAAACACAATATGGGGTTCTGTGCAGCAATAGCACACACCAGCTTTACAAAATACACATTACAAAAACCTTGTTATATGTGTATATGCCAAAATAGAGAAAAAAGCAATTTTGCTCCAATATTTAACAGAGATTGGCGATGAAATGGCTATGTAAAAAGTGTCAAAATAACCTTAGGTAAATAACCTGTGATGTCTACTTTATATAAATATATACTTTTCTGTGGCAATTTTGTTTTCTGTGATGGCTACTAAACTTACAAGACAAACATACCAACTTCTAAAATTGTTTCACATTGAAATATTATTTTAGTTCTTGTATATTGTGTCCTGTAACTTTCAAAATAAGCTGAAATCCTACACATATTATGTAGTCTAAAAATCAAGACACATAAATGAATTTATTTTGAATTACTTTTCGTAAGCTGGACATATTATGCACACGCTGTTATTGCCAAAACTGTCAAAAAAATTAGTTGTTTTTTTTCAATGAGAATTTATCTATGTATATGTGACATCAAAATAAAGCCCTTTTTGCCCTCTAAAAAACGGTATATAATATGTGTTCGGGCAAAAGGTGCAAATTGTGTTGGAACACAAAGCAAAAAAATAAAAAAAATGGTTTGTGTCCTTAAGGATAAGACAAGCATTTGAAACTGTATCCTTAAGGAGTTGAGGGGTTAAACTGTGATGAATGTTTTTAAAAATCACCCTGTGTAAATAAGATGCATTGTTCTTGTTCTAAATTACGTTTTACTTGAAAAAAGCTATTATTAGTAAGGTAACCAAAAATTCTCAAAACAGCACCACCCCTGGCCACATCCCTCACTCACTCGGGTAAAATTAAAGTGTCCTTACTTCATTTGAAATGTAGGGAAGTTTGATTTAGTACAGACACAATGTATTCATCAGAGGTGTAATGCTCTTTCCTTCCCAGTGCCCCTTGGATGGGTTGGAGATGATGGTAATACTGTGGGGAATGGTACGTTTAGAGTAAGTATGTGAGCAGTCTGCTTATATTTTAAATGGACAAAAAGGGATGCTGCAGATTTTTGAGTGTGATTAAAACCCCTTCAGTTACTTAACTTTTTTCCAGCGCCGGACTCCCTCGGCGCTGGTGACCTCTCCTCCCCCGCCGACGTCAGCTCCCTCTGCCCAGGGCTATTTTTAAAACAACACTCTAATCACAATTACATCTGCAGCTATCTATATTGGTAATGATACATTATAAGGAGTCAACTCAGGAGGGACCTTAATTCTCTGGATCTCCAACAGTTGTCAGCTGACATTGATTCACAACTGCTGTCCATCCCTTCCCTCTCCTGTCCTTCACTGGCCATCTCCATATATAACTCTACTCTTACATCTGCCTTGAACACTGCAGCGCCACTCCAAACAAGCACCTCAAGGAGGACCCGCCCCCAACCATGGCATACTAAATCAACGCGCTACCTGCAAAGATGCTCCCGTTGTGCTGAACGCTCCTGGAGGAAGTCTCGTACCCAATCAGACTTTCTCCATTATAGATTCATATTGTGTTCATACAGTGCAGCCCTTGTCCTTGCCAAACAGTCCTATTTTTCCTCTCTCATTAGTTCATGTTCCCGCAACCCCAGGCTTCTCTTTGACACCTTTAATTCTCTTCTTCGCCCTGCTGTGGCCACCCCCAAAACTAACCTTACTTCTGATAACTTTGCATGTTACTTTACTGACAAGATTGAACAGCTAAGGAAAGAATTCTCCCCTCCTTGCCTTTCTGTTTCTCAATCACACATAGATCATGCATTTCCTACCCTTCAGACATTCTCCCCAGCTACTGACCAAGAGGTGGCTGCTCTTCTTTGCTCCTCTCGCCCCACCACTTGCCCGCTCGATCCTGTCCCATCTCACCTTATCAGATCTCTCTCCACTTGTCTCGTGCCTTCTCTAACACACATCTTCAACTGCTCACTCTCTTCTGGCATCGTCCCTGCTGACCTTAAACATGCCACTGTAGTACCTATACTAAAAAAAACATCCCTCGACTCATCCACCCTCTCTAATTACCGTCCCATATCCCTGCTCCCTTTTTCCTCAAAGCTTCTGGAAAGGCTTGTCTTTACCCGTGTGTCTCATTTCCTCAATTCCAACTCTCTCCTTGACCCCCTTCAATCTGGCTTCCGCCCTCTCCACTCTACAGAGACTGCCCTTATCAAAGTCACTAACGACCTAATCGCAGCTAAATCCAAAGGCCACTACTCCATACTAATTCTTCTTGACCTCTCAGCGGCCTTTGACACCGTTGATCATGCTCTCCTTCTTCAAACTCTTCAATCACTTGGTCTCTGTGACTCTGTCCTCTCGTGGTTTTCCTCTTATCTCTCCCAACGCTCATTCAGTGTCTCCTTTTCTAATGATACCTCCTCCCCTCGCCCTGTCTCGGTTGGAGTTCCCCAAGGCTCCGTCCTTGGTCCACTTCTATTTTCTCTTTATACTGCCTCTCTTGGCAAACTTATTACCTCTTTTGGATTCCACTACCACCTGTATGCTGATGACACCCAGCTATATCTCTCCTCCCCGGACCTCTCCCCTGCCATCCTGCAACGTGTCACTGCTTGCCTTTCTTCCATCTCTGACTGGATGTCCTCCCGCTTTCTGAAACTCAATCTCTCAAAAACTGAGCTCCTTGTCTTTCCTCCTCCTAATACTGATCCTCCTCTTTCACTCTCCCTTCAAGTTTGTGGTACCAACATCAGTCCATCCTTGCAAGCGCGCTGTCTTGGCGTCATACTTGACTCTGGTCTCACCTTTGAGCCTCACATCCAGCATGTTGCCAAATCCTGTAGATTCCATCTTAAAAACATAGCCCGCATCCGCCCCTTTCTTGCACCAGATACTACCAAGGAGCTTGTCCATGCTCTGGTAATCTCCCGCATGGATTACTGTAACCCTCTCCTGATTGGTCTTCCCAAAAGCCGTACTGCACCCCTACAGTCCGTAATGAACGCTGCTGCTAGACTGATTTTCCTCTCTAGTCGTTTCTCTCACACCTCACCTCTCTGCCAGTCCTTACATTGGCTTCCTGTATGCTATAGGAGTCAATTCAAGGTACTAACTCACACCTATAAAGCACTGAACAACTCTAGCCCCTCTTATATCTCCTCACAGATCCATAGGTATGTCCCTTCTCGGTCTCTCCGTTCTGCCCGTGACCACCTCCTGTCCGTTGTCCGCACTCGTACGGCCAACTCGCGCTTGCAGGACTTCTCGCGGGCGGCTTCCTTCCTATGGAATAGCCTGCCTACCGCCATCAGACTCTCCCCTAGTCTTGCATCTTTTAAGAAGTGCCTTAAAACTCATCTCTTTAGGAAAGCATATGGCCTCCAAGACTAACCCTTACCTCACATACCTGTCTCTTACCCTCTCCTAAAGGGCAGTCCACCTTATTTGATTGCAAATTCCTGTCCTAATGTGTTTTACACCCACCTCCTATAGAATGTAAGCTCGATCGAGCAGGGTCCTCTTCAACCTATTGTTCCTGTAAGTTTATTTGTAATTGTCCTATCTATAGTTAAATCCCTTCTCATAATATTGTAAAGCGCTACGGAATCTGTTGGCGCTATATAAATTGCAATAATAATAATAATAACAGTTTGACTTCTTACCTCGGGTCCTAAGCAGGGCTTAGCTCATTGGCAGAGAGCATACCTGGAACACTCCTTGTGCATGAATGTCTATTTTTTTTTATTTACCTAGTGACACTGGTCACAAAACTGCAGTCCTTGCTTCCCAGATCAAACTAGAAATGTATTCTATGATAAAATAAATTATTATCATGCTTAATAAGCTAATATATGTAATTTTCAGCTTCAACTTCTCATTTTTACAGGTAGAATTTCAACCCTGGATTCCAGCTAAGACTGGCTACATTTAGCTCAGGCATCATTGGGTGCTGAGGAGCAAAATTTGGGGGCCAATATGCAGAGAGAAGAGGTACAATTCAGGGGTGTGCACCCTTACCAAAAGGAGGAGCAACTGCTAGTTTGGTATGATGGGCAGTCCTGCAGGATCTTAGGATTCCAAGAGCTCCGAGATGGCCTGTCCACCCAAGGTAAGTAAATTGTTTGTTCCTGGTTAATCCTAGGGATGGACCAATGTTTATATATCAATGGAAATTTCATATTGTAGTTTAATATATTGTTATATGACCAAATATGGTAATTTATCTCCTGATGCACAGTTAAGGCAGTGACACATTGTTATATAAAACTAATACAGTGGATAGCATTATACCACCTTCGGCTTTTAACCCACTGTCTAGCTGTCCAACATTATGCCCTGGAATTTCCTGGTTAGGGCGCCAACCTCATGAAATAAATATTTAAATATTAACAAGCAGCCAGACAGGTCACATAGATGTGATCCTTCAGGTCATATCCAAAGATCCAGTAGGAATAAGTGTGAATAAGTGAGAATACCTTATTCACCTGTAAGGTCACAGAAAACAAACAGCTTGATAACATATTCATGCTTTTTCTCAAATTCAGTCTTTGGGATGTTGGAGTGATAATACAATGACCAAATTCTCTGGTTGGCTCCTGTGCCCCCTGTCAAAAGTAAATGCACCAGGATATGTCAGTCTCCTGGTCCAGGTGCACTTACACTAATGTAATGGGAAATGAATAGTCAATTACTTTATTTGGAACACATTGCTATGTATCAAAGGGTCAGGGAAAAGCTTGGGTCCTGACAATCATGTGGCAGTTACCTAGAGATTATTGCAGACCACGTACATCCCTTCATGAAAATGGTGTTCTCTGATGGCAGAGACCTGGTGTTCTTTGATGCACCCTGCCACACTACAACAATTGTTCAGGAATTGTTTAAGAAACATGACAAAGAGTTCATGGTGTTGCCTGGGTCTTCAAACTCAATTGATTGAGCCTCTGTGGTATATTCTTGAACAACAAATCTGATCCATGGAGGTCCCACCTCGCAACTTTCAGAATTTAAAGGATCTGTTGCTAATATCTTGGTGCCAAATAATACAGGGCACGTTAAAAGATTTTGTGAAGTCTTTTCCTCGCATGCATCAGAGCTGTTTTGGCAGCACAAGGTATACCTACACGAAACAGGTGGTTTCAATGTTGTGGCTAATCATTGTTGACTAGTTCAGGATGAAACATTTGGGGCAGAACCTTATTATTTTCTGGATGCAAGCATATGGCTTAGTTCACTGAAATCTGTTGTTTTTCTTTTGTAGGGTTCCAGTGCCCAGAATGTGAAAAGGAGTTTCAAGGCAAGCTGTCTTTCCTGTCTCATAATTGCTTCCTGCTCCCCAAAAGAAAGGATGGTACAACTGTCAAACTCATGAGGCGTGGCACCAATTTTCACAGCCTGGCACATGACATGGAGATTGCAGGTGATGAAGCCCTAAAATCTATACTACTGGAGAAGACAAACTGCTTGGATGAGGCATTTACTTCCAACAAGAGAGACGAAGGATTCATAGTCAGTGTGGTCTCAAGTAGCAGAAGTTCCGCAAAGAGGATCCTGAAGGCGGAACATAAGCAGAGTGCATTTTCAGAATTCCAAGGAGTAAAAAGTGTTTTAAACACAGAGAAAGATGGCAGAGATACAGCAGGAAGTGCCTTCTCACCAGTTCCCGCCAGACAAAAGATGGCCTGTAGAAGTGGTGCAGAGAGCTTCTGTGATATATTTAGTGGTGTCACAGGGATGAGAATTATGGATTTCTGCAATAGTTTTTCTTCTCCCTATGAATATTTATCATTATCCAATTCCTATTCCGGTCATCCACTTCCTGAAGTGAGGCAAAAACCTGAAGTGGTTACCCAGTCAAATTCTCCCCAGCTGCTGCCACCCACGTTCACTCCTCTGGGTGTCACAGCACAGAACTGGTGTGCAAAGTGCAGACTCTCATTTAGCATGACCTCTGATCTTGTACTTCATATGAGGTCACGCCACAAGAGGGAGGCTGGGGTAGAGACACAGCGCAAGAGGAGGAGAGAATTACAGCTGTCCTGTCCTGTCTGTTATGCTTGCTTTAGGGAACGTCATCACTTGTCTCGTCACATGACCTCACACTGCTGACAGGATGCCCTTTTGATCTCTAATCCCATCATATAATATCACATTTGTATATCAGCCAAAGTTGTTTCTTTTTCTTAACTGAAGCTCAGCAAATTGGATTGCCTCATTGTTGACTAGTGGTGTCTTGGCTAGGGGAAGAGAGGTTACTTCAATTGTATTGTGCTTGCAATTGCTCATGTTAAAAAGCGATGGCTCAGACAATTTGCAGACAAATCTCAACACAGCATGTTTTACCTAATTCCACTCTTTGCTCTATTAAGTTATTTTTTAGTAAATGCTAGTGTATTGATAAGATCTGATTAATGTGGATTGGTGGTTTTGATGTACTTCTTTCTACATCAAATATGCTTCTACTCTGTTATAATTGTAGGTACATTTTGCTGGCCGTTCCTCCACGATTAAAAGCAGTTTGCCTTCCTCTGAGATTAATGTGTAAAATACACTGTCATGTTTGTATTGTTAATGTTTTATAATGTGTTCATCTAATCACATATTATTTATGTAAAGCTTTTATTAAAAAGCAAGAAGTGTATATAAAGACCAACTTACCTCTGCCAACTGGTTTATTTTAAATAATCAATTTTCAAAGTTTCTAGCTCCTTAACCCCCTAAGGACCAAACTTCTGGAATAAGAGGGAATCATGACATGTCACACATGTCATGTGTCCTTAAGGGGTTAAATAAATTTGCTGTGTTTTCCTATGATTTTTATGTAATTTCCTTTGTTACAATTTCATCTTTTACATGATCTTACCTATTCCTGAATATTCCATTAACACATATGCTTTAAGGTCACATCCACTGAAAAGGGGAATCATTTTAAGACATAAAGGAACACAATAGCTTAGGAATACAAATTTGTATTCCTAACGCTACCGTCCAGTTGCCCTTTGTCAATTAGGCCTCTACCAACTTTGAAAATAAACAAACAAACAAAATAAATAACAAATAAACAAATTACTCATCTTTTCTCCAGGGCCAAATCTCCCTCGGCACTGCCACAATCCTCTCCTCACTGGCCAATGATGGGCCTATCCAATGTTCCTCATAGAGGAACTTTTAAAGAACGCAGGCACATGCACAGTGCTTGAAGTAAATTAGCTAATATAGCTTGAAAAGCAACATAAGCTAAAAAGATGGGATAGCACATTTAATAACAACGTACAGAATAGAGGATACAACCTGTGCAACAGGACGTGATCTTGTACAGATCTAAAGGATAATAAATAATATATGGTGAAGTATGTATGAAAGGAATAGTAATATCCAGGAGGTAGAGAACTTACAAAAGGTATTGATGGTTTGCGCTTATCTCCCTTTAAGGGTGTCTGTTTGTAGAAATGAAAATTCTCTTCAAATATGAGATCCTCAAATGGATAGAAAGAGAAATATACATAGAGTAGTACTGTTTAAAATGTTATAAATGTATTACACTGATTGCACTTACATTCAGGTCGCAATCAGCAAGCATATCTCCACTAACAAGTGGAACAAGATGACAAGATGGGTCTATGCAGAAGGTGGAACAATGGCTGATCACACCACATAAAGTGCTAAAAATATATATATAAATAAAAATACAATGGTAAAGTAAAAAAAAAAAAAAAAGTCCTTTTCAATACTCAATCCAACGTGTTTCGGCAATATATACATTTTTTTATATATACTTTATACTAATCTGGTTTTCTCTCTTTTGTAGAATATTGAGAAAGACTTGTATTTTATGTACAATACATTTTGTGTTATGTGGAATTTTTATTCTGTGGTTGATATGTATATATAGGAGGATTTACATGACACCAATTTTTATTTTTATTTTTATTTTATATTTATTTTTTATATTTATATTTATTTTTATTTTTATTTTATTTTATTTTTAATTTTATATTTATATTTATTTTTATATTTATTTTTATTTTTATTTATTTGTAAAATATTTTTATTTTTATTTTTATTTATTTCTATTCCTTTGTTTATATGTATACACATATGTTGTTTTTGATATATATATATATATATATATATATATATATAAATATATATATCAATTCTTTTGTATTTTTATATATTTTTTATGTATATTGTGTATATTTCTTGAAGGTTTGGGTCTCTTGTAAATCCGCGTATATATTCCTTTTTCTTGTAATTCTAATATGTGTGGTTATATACATGGGCATACATGTTCGAGATGACAGTGGATTTGTTTGTTTGTTTTTTTCAACCACTGCCACCTCGAACTGTTTTCTCGTTGGTTTTTGCCTCCGATGTGCGCTCCACTATGTAGCGCTGTAGAGGAGGTTCCGGTGTGCGTTCCACTGTGGAACGCGGAAGTTAAGAAAACGACCGTATGACACGTGACGCTCTTCTGGATTTGTCCAATGAGGGACGATTGACGTCAGACCCAAGAAGTATCAAATACCGCGGGAAAATTCTAAATGTGATTGATGAGAAATACCTGCATTTAAGGATATATAAAGGAACGTTTTTGGACAGTACTCACATCCCTGAAGAAGTCAACATTGACGAAACGCGTTGGATTGAGTATTGAAAAGGACTTTTATTTATTTTTTTAATTTACCATTGTATTTTTATTTATATATATTTTTTAGCACTTTATGTGGTGTGATCAGCCATTGTTCCACTTGTTAGCATTTTAAACAGTACTATTCTATGTATATTTCTCTTTCTATCCATTTGAGGATCTCATATTTGAAGAGAATTTTCGTTTCTACAAACAGACACCCTTAAAGGGAGATAAGCGCAGACCATCAATACCTATTGTAAGTTCTCTACCTCCTGGATATTACTATTCCTTTCATGCATACTTCACCACATATTATTTATTATCCTTTATCTGTTCAAGATCACGTCCTGTTACACAGGTCGTATCCTCTGTTCTGTACGTTGTTATTATATGTGCTATCCCATCTTTTTAGCTTATGTTGCTTTTAAAGCTATATTAGCTAATTTACTTCTTTTCTGTATTTAATGCTGAGTGACTGAGGCACACTCTTGGTGATAGCACGTTTTCTACTTTTGGGGTTACGCTATAGTACAATTTTCATATATTCCACATGCACAGTGCTTGTCGCAATGCGCTTATGATTCCTCTATAGAAAATCAATGTACTTAATGATTCTCACTGGTGACCATGACGGCATTGTACGTTACGGTACGAGAGTCAGGAAGTAAGATTCACGGCTCTCATATCCAGAGGGCTTGGAAGCATGGCTTCAATCGCTGCTTCCAATTCCAAACCTTCTAATTAGCCTACTTTAATATTAGGTTTTTGCAGTAGAACAGGGTGGCCAGCAGTGATGGCACTATAAAAGCTTCAATGTGATGAAGCTGTTAAAGGGACTACAGTGTTCCTTTAAGATGAGACAAAATTGGCTTCAGTAGAAAAAAATATATCATTTTTTAGAGAGTTTGGCAAAAATTATTAGACTCACAGAAAAGAGAGTGATGAGCGATTACACCTTAATTGAAGTCTAGAGAAAAGGGTGATGAAGCAACAGAGAGGAAGATATGTATTGAAGACTCTGAATACTTAGAGAGTTCTGTAGCTGACAGAATAAGAATATGAAGAAACAGGATTTAAACATAGATGGAAACTTCATGGATTTCAACCCAGTGACATCTGATTGGAACCATCTCATTATATATGTGTGTCCTAGGGTATTAATGCATTGGGCTGTTACAATCATCCAAGTCATATCATTTAAGCAGCAAGCACTGAGAAAAAAGTTTTTATATATATGTGTAAATATTAGTGAAAGTACTCACATTAGGATGAAGATGGACACAACTTGATTTGAAGGACACAATCACTTACCATATTTCACAATGTTTTGGCCAATATGTACATGAAGCAAAATGCTAAATTTAAGTGAGTAAAACATCAAATTCAACAGTTTCATTTTGGTTCTTGTCTAGATATTGAAGCTATCGGGAAATAAACAGCCTAAAATGATGTTGATATTTATGGTGTGCTATTTGTCACCATATTAACATATTATATATACGGTACCAGGCAAAACAATTCTAATAAAGCGTTTTATTTTAAAAAAACAAAGATGTGCTCCACATCACTTCCAGAAAAGTTTATTACAAACAGCATTTTTGTTCTGGGCTGTTCTTCAGATGTTCTTCAATGTTAGATATCTATTAAATAGCAGGTAAATAGGAAATGAGCAAGATAAGTATAGTATTTGAAACACGAGGGACTGATAATTACAATGTCATATAACAGATTACATAGCAGGAAACATAATGACCATTGTTCACCAGTGGAACCAAACCATGGTGCATTGTACAGCACATCAAATAGTGAAACACAGAACAGTATTTAACCATATGGTAAAGTATTATGTACAACAAGCAATTGAAATGCCCCATTTGTACCGGTATGTGATATTAAAAGGAAATAATACCATGAAAAATTTAAATGAATTTGAACTTGATAAAAGTGTTGTTTTTCCACCAGTCTATCTATTATGTTGTATGCAGTTCCCATACCGACTAGTGCTTATTTTTGCAATAATACACTGGATAATGAAGGTGCTGATTACAATGCGATAAGTGAAGTGTAAGCCATTGAGAACGCAGGAGGAGAAAAGTATTCCTACCATTGCCACTTGGTAACCAGGGCAGTATGTTACAGGTTACGCAGAACATCTAAGGTACAGCAGCAAATATTAAATCCCAAAGGATAAAATAATGGTGGTTTAGCGCTAATTGTGCAGAAAAGAGTGCAACTAACCCCAGTACCACATATCACTCTAAATGGCACAACATACAATACAGACAAAATAGTGAATGAAGGGGGGTGCAATTATACAAATACATACTTATTAGTGTGAAGCCTCTTGATCTTTCTGAAAAAATAACAAAACAGAGCTCATAGCATAATACTGTTATTTAAACCATACAGATCTGATTGCAGAGGTAATGGGTAACTCACACTTTCCAGAGCCCTATATAGCAGGCTGTGGCTTAGATGGCAGGCGAATAATAAGCTTATTCAAGCTGTGCAGATATCTCCTTCTCCGGTACCCCAGACAGTATAATGATGTCCACAGCAAATGCAGATAAAATAGCTTTACTGGATACAACTGGATACAAACTTGTACAATAACAGGCACACAGAAAAAAATACAGCTTCAGGTAAAGTAAATCAAAAAAGTCCTCATACACTGACGCGTCAGTGTAATACTTGGTCTTTCTCAAAGTGTGACCAATCCAGGTCGATACAATCTCCAGATATTAATCAAGTTACAATGGTTAAGTACGTCATTCAAGGATTTTGCTTGTTTCCCTAATCGTTTATCTATCTCCTTTAGGTGTTTATTTTTTATTTTTATTTTTATTATCAAGAATGGGATACAAATGGAATTAACATCTACTTTAATTTCTTCCATGTGATCAAGTATTTTTTTTAATGTTCCTATTGGTGCTGTATCTAGGAGTTACACATTGACTAGTTCCATGTATAAGTTTTATGGGGGTATTGCTGTACTTAGATGACATAGCGGAGCAACATATTATGTATTATACTGCTGTAACACATATAAGGTTTGCAAAATATATATTACAAACTCATTGAGTATGTCAAAAAGGCATAAAAAATGCTTATTACCACTACACTTGGTATAAGCTAGCGGAAACATTATTTCACGCTAAGGTTCAAAATATGTCTTTTGAAATTCCCTAGGGTGTCTTCTTTAAGAAATGGTATGCCTTTATGGGGTAGCTGGAATAATTAACCTACAAAAAAACCTCCAAAGTGGGGTATGGACACAGCGTAAAAATGTAACGTTTGAAAAAACTTAAATGGCTGTGTCTCAAATGTGCCCCCTCAATGTCCGCATATACCTGGCAAAGGTACATATGGGGGTATTGCTGTGCTCAGACGACATAGCTGAGCAAGATAGGAATTATTATATAGCCGTAGCACACATAAGGTTTGCAAAATACACAGTACAAACTCACTGTGTGTGTCAAAAAAGCAGAAACAATGCTTATTACCACTACACTTGGTACAAGCTAGCGGAAAAATTATCCCCCACTAAGGTTCAAAATATGCCTTTTGAAATACCCTGGGATGTCTTCTTTAAGAAATAGTATGCTTTTATGGTATAGCTGGAATATATAGCCTGCTAAAAAACTCCAAAGTGGGGTAACAACACAGCGTAAAAATTCAAAGTTTGAAAAAACCTGCAATGGCTGTGTCTGAAATGTGCCCCTTCAACGTCCCCAAATACATGGCAAAGGTACATACAGGGGTATTGCTGTACTAAGACAACATAGCTGAGCAACATATAAAGTATTATAAAGCCGTAGCACACATACGGTTTGCAAAATATACAGTACAAACTCACTGTGTATCAAAAAGGCAGAAAAAAATGTTTATTACCACAGCACTTGATACAAGCTAACGGAAAAATTATCCCACGCTAAGGTTCAAAATTTGACTTTTGAAATACTCTCAGGCATCTTCTTTAAAAAATAGTATGCCTTTTTGGGGTAGTTGGAAAAAGCAGCCTGCTAACATATTTAAAAATAGAATACGGACCCATTAAAACTCTCCATGTAAATTCACACTTAAAAACCTGAACTTATCACTTCTCTTTCACAACACTGTAACTTCACAAAATAGTGTCTGGGTCATACATTGGGCATATTGTTTTACTCAGAAGAGGTAACTGAGCATACTTAGGTGTAATTTATGACAGTGGCACTTATCAAATGTAAGAAATACCCAGCGAAAATGCAACATGTATGTAAAAAAAAATTAATGTTATTTTGTCACCATAAAATTTGAAATAAATTGGTGAAAAAATGGTGGCAAGTTAAGGTATAAAATATGCCTAATAACCTACCCTGGAGTGTCTGCTTTCTCAAATGGAAGGCCTTTGTGGGGTTATTTGAACAGTCAAATGGCTATAAAGCCACAAAATCAGACATATGACCATCTATAAAAATTCCAACTATAGAAACTGAAATAGCATGGTCTCCTATATGTCATTGTAGCTTCACAGAATAGGGGCAAAGGTATACAATGGGGGTATTGTTGTACTCAGCAGATGTAGCTGAACACAATATGGGGTTCTGTACAGGGATAGCACACACTAGGTTTACGAAATACACATTCCAAAACCTTGTTATATGTGTATATGCCAAAATAGAGAAAAAACACAATTTTACTCCAATATTTAGCCGAGATTGGCGGTGAAATGGCTACGCAAAAAGTGTCAAACTAACCTTAGGTAAATAGCCTGTGATGTCTACGTTATATAAATATATACTTTTGTGTGCCAATTTTGTTTCCTGTAATGGGTATTAAACTTCCAAGACAAACATACCAACTTCTAAAATTGTTTCACATTGAAATTTTATTTTAGACCTTGTAGTTTGTGACCTGTAACTTTCAAAATAAACTGAAATCCTACACATATTATGTACTTTGTAAATCAAGACACATAAATGAATTGATTTTGAATTACTTTTCCTAAGCTGGACCTATTATGCATACATTATTATTGCCAAATCTTGGGGAAAAAAGTGTTTTTTTCCACATTATTTTGCATTTTTTTTATAATAAATGAGAATTTTTACATGTATATGTCAAATCAAATTAAAGCCCTATTTGTTGTCTAAATATGGTATATAATATGTGTTGGTACAATAAATGAGAGAGATGCAAATTGCAGTTGAACACAAACAGCTTGTGTCCTTAAGGGTATGTCCAGCTTCTGAAGCTGTGTCCTAAAGGGGTTAATATTGTTAGTATATTAGTATATTATATTAATATTGTTAGTATTTATACCTGGAAATTGACAAAATGATTTTCTGTATTCCAATTTACCAGTTTTTCAGATTTTTTTTTTTTAATTCTTTATTTTTGTTGTGCTTTGTAAGGTGCACAACTTGCCATAAAACATGTCATCAACAGTGTAACATTGGTCATAGCATTGTAACAGAACATATCAGTTATACAGCACGTTAATATAGGTGATAATCTCACTTGTACAGTACAGAAAGGGTAGTCACCTGTATTCAAAGGGTGTTAAAACCTACGGTCCTCTGTGTTAATAGGGTAGTTGGGAAAGGGGACTGCTTGAGGTACCTATGACATACTGCCGTGGTCATATCTGTTTTATCATCCCCAGTCTGCAGTCATTGGCAGTGAAGTGTACTAATTTTAATATCAAAATCAGAACCAATATGAAAAGTGGTTGCTGTCGGCTTGTGTCATGCAGCGTCTGCCTGTTGGTGGGAGCTGCTGGTCGTATTGGGCACGGTGGGTAGATAAATGGGGGGGAGGGGGGTTTACAACTCTGCAGAAGTAGTGTAGCTACTACCAACGGAGCCAATTTAGATTAAGATCTTAAAAATATATTTAAAAAAAAAAGATGTAAAAACCATGAAATCACCAAACAATATTTAGTGTCCATGCTAACACCTAGAGAGAAAGTGAGCTTGCATGGAGCTTGTGTGGTGAGATGGACAAGCTGATGCGTTAGTCCTCTTCGCGGGGCTGGGTCGCGGGATCCCCCTGCGGCCTCTCTTGGGACAAACAGAGTAATGTGATCTACTGACCAGGAGGGTTGTTGCGGCAATGGAAAGGTGCTCACGAGCAGTCCCAGGTCCCATAGGAAACGGTGGGATTCAGTTAGGTGAGTGAGTGTGTCTTGCCCCCTCTTTCTACCGTCAGCTTGTGTATGCTCCATTTATATGGTACTTTGCTTTCCTGGAGGTGCTGGGTGAGTTGGCGTAGTGACCGTCGCCAGGTGATGGTATGGCAGGATATGTCCCTATAAAATGTCAGTTGGTGCCCTTCAAAGGTAGTGCTGGGGGTATCTCTGGTTGCCGTCAGAATAGCGCCTCTGTCTGAGTCCCGGACAAGCTTTACAAGAATGTCTCGTGATGACTCTGGAGGGGCTCTGGGGGCCTTAGGTAGTCGGAAGCAGTGGTCCATAACAATTTATTTCGCCTGCTTTGGGGGGAGCAGTGTAGCAAGGAGTCTCCAGATAAAATGTGGCAGTTCTCCAGCAGTTATGGTCTCAGGGAGTCCCCTAATTCTCACGTTTCTTGCTTTCATCCTGTCCTCCATATTAGCCAAGCAGTTGAGCACGTCCTCATTGCTCTTCTGCAGCAAGCCTAGGGCAGTATCTGTGGCTGTTTGGCCACTTTCGTCGTGTACAAGTCATCCTCCAATCTGATAATTCGGTCAGTGAGGGTGGCCACTTCTTCCCTTACCCCAGCCACATCTGCTTGGAACATGGCCCTTATCTCATGTAAAAGGGATTGATGTCTACTTTAGTCGAGGGGCAGTATCTCCCTCTTTTGGGGGCTGGTGGGTGGTAGTAAGTACCTCTGGGAAGGTGGATAGTTCCTCCAGTAAGCTCTCTGCATCAGATGAGTCTGAGGTGGAGGCTGGCGCCGGCGCCATCTTTGCTGGTGCGGGCCTGGTCGCTGCTGCAGGAACGTGCCGATATCTCGGGTTCCCGGGCTCCTATCGGCCCGGAGTTTTTTGGAGCGTTTCCCCATCTTGGGAGGTGCAGGTAGATTCTTTCTCTGGGCACTGGTTGTGTTTCTTGCGGCCGATTACAGCCTTTAGCAGGGCTATCAGTCCGGAGCTCCCACAGTGTGCGTCCGGCTCGATCGGCAGTTGGCTCTGCCCCTCAGTTTTTTAGATTTTTGTGGGGAGTTCACAGGGCCAAATATATTAGATACCCATTTCAAATTTGGAAATTTGACAAGTAATTTTATGGGCCTGGGTAATAACATTTCCACTATTATGACATACTATTTTCAAAAGTAGGCAACCAAAGTATTCCAAATGACATATTTTGAGATGTTTGATCTAGCCACTTTATCGCAAATATAGGTCCCATTTAGTGATTATACTTTACATTTTTGTTTTTTCAACCACATGAATTCCCTTTTCAAAGGAAATTTCATAATTCTGATAAATGTTAGCAGGGGCGGACTGACCGGTCGGGCACTTCGGACATGGTCTGAGGGCCCGGCCGGGAGGGGCGCCCCTTTAAATGCTGCAGCCGCCTGAGCGCTCTCTTAAGAGCCTCAGGCGGCTGCAGCTTCTCACCTCCCCTCCCCTGTAGCGTGGCCGAGCTGCTCTCCGGTCCGCGGTGCCCGGCCGGAGTGATAGGAAGGTGCACACTGAGTGTGCACCTTCCTGTCAGTCGGCAGGGTACAGGAAACAGAAACTCCTGTTCCGCGCGGAACAGGAGTTTCTGTTTCCTGTACCCGGCCGGACTGACAGGAAGGTGCACACTCAGTGTGCACCTTCCTATGACTCCGGCCGGGCACCGCGGACCGGAGAGCAGCTCGGCCACGCTACAGGGGAGGGGGTAAGAAGAAAGAGGGAGAGAGGGAGGGAGGGGGTAAGAAGAAAGAGGGAGGGAGGGGGTAAGAAGAAAGAGGGAGGGAGGGGGCAAGAAGAAAGAGGCAGGGAGGGAGGGAGGGGGTAAGAAGAAAGAGGGAGGGAGAGGGTAAGAAGAAAGAGGGAGGGAGGGGGTAAGAAGAAAGAGGGAGGGAGGGGGTAAGAAGAAAGAGTGAGGGAGGGAGGGAGGGGGTAAGAAGAAAGAGGGAGGGAGGGGGTAAGAAGAAAGAGGGAGGGGGTAAGAAGAAATAGGGAGGGGGTGTCATGCCTTAACTATGGTATCCTCTTACTTCCTGGTTCCACGGAGCTTAGCCACACCTCTTTATGACACGGTCTCCCTATTTAATCCGACCGCACCAGCTGATCGACGCTGGATTATTGAACTACGTTCCGTACTCACGAACCGGCTGCAACATCGTTGTGAAAGCCCTCTGTTACCGGACCGGACTGGAAGACTTCAAGTTCCCTTCACCTTTCCTCATCCACGACTAAAGCTGAACTCTCTCCATTCAGGATAAACCGCCTCTGAGGAGATCTCGGGAACCAGTGTTCTATGTGCCGGAAGCTAAGTAAAACCTCTGTGATAAGCGTTGCATCTCAAAGCTGTTATTTCCTGTCTCCAAGGTCCTTCGTTAAAACAAACCCGTTACAGCTAACTTCAACTCATACTTTGTCTCAGTTAGCTGCATCTGTCTTGCTTCAGTTAAAGTCTATGGAACAGCTATTGTAACTTCTTTCACCTAAATCATTAATACTACTAAAGGACTCTTTCTGAGTCAGTGTCTGCTAATTACTACCGTTTACTACTTAAAGCTACAGTGCCTGTAATTGTGGACTTCAGTTATCATTTACTACTTAAAGCTACAGTGCCTGTAATTGTGGACTTCAGTTATCGTTTACTACTTAAAGCTACAGTGCCTATAATTGTGGACTTCAGTTATCGTTTACTACTTAAAGCTACAGTGCCTATAATTGTGGACTTCAGTTATCGTTTACTACTTAAAGCTACAGTGCCTAGAATTGTGGACTTCAGTTATCGTTTACTACTTAAAGCTACAGTGCCTATAATTGTGGACTTCAGTTATCGTTTACTACTTAAAGCTACAGTGCCTATAATTGTGGACTTCAGTTATCGTTTACTACTTAAAGCTACAGTGCCTATAATTGTGGACTTCAGTTATCGTTTACTACTTAAAGCTACAGTGCCTATAATTGTGGACTTCAGTTATCGTTTATTACTTAAAGCTACAGTGAAAAAACGGGGGGAAAGGGCTGCGCTAAAAAGTAAGATACAGTAAAATACAGTGTAAACCAGACCAAATGGTCACAATCCAATAGTAACGGGAAACGTAAGTCTCTTTGAACCAGGTGAAAAAATTATCTATGGAAAAATATATATATCTTTGAAGAGAGTCTTTGCAGATAATAAAAAATATACAATGAAAAAATTGATAAAAATGATAAAAATGAATAAAAAAATAGTCTCACTGATATAGCTTGGTGGGATATCTGTACAGTCCTCAGGAGTTGATCCGTCCGGGTAGTAGGATGATCCGTATATGTGGAGACAAAATAGGAGACACGACAAACTGCCAATAGTGAAGAATTGCGGCTCCAAGGATAAAATGAGAAAATAATATGATAATACACTCACATTTGTAGGAGCTTTGGACCAGCTCTAGGCTTATAGGCGTTGCAGCGGTATGATCCCCGCTACCAGGATTTACTGGAGAAAACGTCTGTTGATCCAACCTTGGTACTCCGGAATGTATAGAAAACAACAATAGTGCTCTCAGTAGGTAGGGTATGTAAAGTAACAGTAAATAAAATATACTTACAAATATAGAGCAGGAAATACTGCTCTATTAATAGGGCGCTGGTGGAATAATCCCCACCTGGGATTTCTTTGGATCAGGATCCGAGTTTAGAGAGGTAAAAATAGTAGTAAAAATAGTAGTGGTTGTAGAATAAAATAATAATAAATAATAATTGAAAAAATAATATGTATATAAAAATAAATATAAAAAATATATATATAAATAAAAAAAAGGGAAAATTAAATTATAAAACTGCCAGGAATAATAAAATAGTTGATCAAATAAAGTAGGAGTTGGTCCTATAAAAAAGGTAACCAAAATCACTTTTATTATTAAAATACACAATTTAAAACCATTTTATTATTCCTGGCAGTTTTATAATTTAATTTTCCCTTTTTTTTTATTTATATATATATTTTTTATATTTATTTTTATATACATATTATTTTTTCAATTATTATTTATTATTATTTTATTCTACAACCACTACTATTTTTACTACTATTTTTACCTCTCTAAACTCGGATCCTGATCCAAAGAAATCCCAGGTGGGGATTATTCCACCAGCGCCCTATTAATAGAGCAGTATTTCCTGCTCTATATTTGTAAGTATATTTTATTTACTGTTACTTTACATACCCTACCTACTGAGAGCACTATTGTTGTTTTCTATACATTCCGGAGTACCAAGGTTGGATCAACAGACGTTTTCTCCAGTAAATCCTGGTAGCGGGGATCATACCGCTGCAACGCCTATAAGCCTAGAGCTGGTCCAAAGCTCCTACAAATGTGAGTGTATTATCATATTATTTTCTCATTTTATCCTTGGAGCCGCAATTCTTCACTATTGGCAGTTTGTCGTGTCTCCTATTTTGTCTCCACATATACGGATCATCCTACTACCCGGACGGATCAACTCCTGAGGACTGTACAGATATCCCACCAAGCTATATCAGTGAGACTATTTTTTTATTCATTTTTATCATTTTTATCAATTTTTTCATTGTATATTTTTTATTATCTGCAAAGACTCTCTTCAAAGATATATATATTTTTCCATAGATAATTTTTTCACCTGGTTCAAAGAGACTTACGTTTCCCGTTACTATTGGATTGTGACCATTTGGTCTGGTTTACACTGTATTTTACTGTATCTTACTTTTTAGCGCAGCCCTTTCCCCCCGTTTTTTCATCTCCAGTCTGTTTTTAGGGTTTTGTGGGATTCCCTAATTAGGGTTGCAGCTTTTTCTGTTATTGAGCGCAGACTCTTCTCTTTGTTTTTTTTAAAGCTACAGTACCTGTAAATTGGAATTAAAGTCAATACCTTTTACTTTTTATAATAAATATTCAAACTATAAGAAATCTGCAGTTGTGTTCCTTCATAACAAATGTTTAGACGTGACAGAATAATCCAGCCATTGTAATGGATCCAGCAGATTTCGATTCTATGATAACTACGCTGAATCAAAGAGTTGATACACTAGCCCAAGGTATGCAAGACCTGCAAGTTACTAACGAAAGAATTCTCACTTATGTCAGAGATCTACAAACTCATACTCCTCATACTATTCTGCACTCGGCTAGCGATCCTGCTGTATGTAACCCTGAAAAATTCTATGGTGATCGTTCCAAATATAAGGAGTTTTTTTATTCCTGCAAATTATTGATTGCTTTAAAACCTAGATCTTATCCCACAGAAAGATCTAAGGTTTATTCAGTTATCTCATTTCTGAGAGGTGAACCTATGTCCTGGGCCCATTCCTTTTTGGACAATGATGACCCCATCTTAGATTCACTGGAGGAATTCCTTAAAGCCATGTCTCTTCTCTATGAAGATCCATACAAACAAAATACTGCTGATTTAACAATTAGAACCTTGCTACAAAACCATAGACCCGTTGAAGATTATATTGCTGAATTTAAAAGATGGGCAGCAGAAACGCAATGGAATGACATCGCATTGCGCAACCAGTTTCGAATCGGCTTATCTGAAGCTGTTAAAGATGAACTATCCAGAATAGAACTCCCTACTACTTTGAATGCTCTGATTCATCTATCGATCAGCATTGACAGAAGGCTTAGAGAAAGAAAGACCGAAAAGGCTCTCTCAACTTCAACTGGGAAAAAATCATTTCATCCTCCAAAGCCTCCTGACAACCCATCCGAACCAATCGAACCTATGGAAATAGGGATAATAAGAAGTCCCCTCACTCCTGAAGAGAAAAATCGAAGACGTATATTAAACCTCTGCATGTATTGTGCCTCTCAAGTTAATTTACTCTCTGATTGTCCTTCATTGAAACGGATAAAAGGCAGTAGGCAGTCTCATGCCTCTTCCATCCTAAGTGTACTTCCCTCTACAGCAAATACTCAAATGTCCCCTATCGTTCTTGTATTACAGTGGGACAATAAAAGAATTATAACCAAGGCTGTTATCGATTCCGGTGCAAATGGAGTATTCATCGACTCAGCCTTTGTAACAAAGAATAAAATTCCTTGTGTTCGTAAAAGAACTTCTGTACCTGTTAAAGTGATTGACGGGTCCCTCATTTCATCGGGACCAATACTTCATGAATCCATCCCTCTAAAAGTAACCATCAATCATACTCATACTGAAAGTCTTATATTTGAAGTTGTCTCATCACCATTTTTTCCTATTATATTAGGGATCAACTGGTTAAGGAACCACAACCCTCAAATCTCATGGTTTCCCTTCTCTCTTGCCCTTAATTCCGATTATTGCAAGAAAACATGCCTGCAACGTATTCCAATTCTTCAGTCTACTAAAGAACCAGCTAAAACCTCATGTTGTTCTGACACCGAACTTGAGTTTCCTCCTCCTACAGTCATTGGAATTTTATCTTCTCTTATTGACGACATTAAAGATCTCAGTGAAGATGCTCATGAACTTCCTAAATCAATTAAATTATCCAAGAAAAGCGGTCTCTACTATTTTAAAGACCGGATTTATGTACCTCCCTCTTACAGAATTAAAGTACTTGAATCTATTCATGATTCTCCTCTGGCAGGTCATCCAGGTATAAAAAAGACCCTTGAATTGTCTAAAAGATACTATTGGTGGCCTCGTCAAGACCAAACTATTGAATCTTATGTCAAATCTTGTTCTATATGCCAAAGATCCAAACATGTCCATCATCAACCATTCGGTCAATTATTGAATTTACAGATTCCTGAACGGCCTTGGCAATCCATTTCTATGGACTTCTTGGTGGAACAACCTCCTCCCTCTTATGAAATCGGTGATCTTGTCTGGCTTTCCTCAAAGAACATCTCTACAAACCGTCCATCAAAGAAGTTAAGTTCCCTTTTTCTTGGTCCTTTTCCAATAATATCGGTTATCAACCGTAATGTTGTTAAATTTAAACTTCCACCTACTTTGAAGCTACATCCTGTTTTTCATGTGTCCTTGCTAAAGCCTCATCATCCTGACCCTTTCCAAAGAAATGTCACTACTTCTCCTGATCCCATATTGGTCCAGGGTGAAGAAAAATACGAAATTCAAAGTATACTGGATTCAAGGATCCATCGTGGCTCTTTACAATACCTCATCAGATGGAAAGGATATGGAATTGATGAAGATACATGGGAAAACTCCTCTGTCGTTCATGCTGACAAATTGATTTCCAAATTTCACAAGCGTTACCCTTCTAAACCAAGTCAATAGCACCCAGAGGTTGCTCATTAAGGAGGGGATACTGTCATGCCTTAACTATGGTATCCTCTTACTTCCTGGTTCCACGGAGCTTAGCCACACCTCTTTATGACACGGTCTCCCTATTTAATCCGACCGCACCAGCTGATCGACGCTGGATTATTGAACTACGTTCCGTACTCACGAACCGGCTGCAACATCGTTGTGAAAGCCCTCTGTTACCGGACCGGACTGGAAGACTTCAAGTTCCCTTCACCTTTCCTCATCCACAACTAAAGCTGAACTCTCTCCATTCAGGATAAACCGCCTCTGAGGAGATCTCGGGAACCAGTGTTCTATGTGCCGGAAGCTAAGTAAAACCTCTGTGATAAGCGTTGCATCTCAAAGCTGTTATTTCCTGTCTCCAAGGTCCTTCGTTAAAACAAACCCGTTACAGCTAACTTCAACTCATACTTTGTCTCAGTTAGCTGCATCTGTCTTGCTTCAGTTAAAGTCTATGGAACAGCTATTGTAACTTCTTTCACCTAAATCATTAATACTACTAAAGGACTCTTTCTGAGTCAGTGTCTGCTAATTACTACCGTTTACTACTTAAAGCTACAGTGCCTGTAATTGTGGACTTCAGTTATCGTTTACTACTTAAAGCTACAGTGCCTATAATTGTGGACTTCAGTTATCGTTTACTGCTTAAAGCTACAGTGCCTATAATTGTGGACTTCAGTTATCGTTTACTACTTAAAGCTACAGTGCCTATAATTGTGGACTTCAGTTATCGTTTACTACTTAAAGCTACAGTGCCTATAATTGTGGACTTCAGTTATCGTTTACTACTTAAAGCTACAGTGCCTATAATTGTGGACTTCAGTTATCGTTTACTACTTAAAGCTACAGTGCCTATAATTGTGGACTTCAGTTATCGTTTACTACTTAAAGCTACAGTGCCTATAATTGTGGACTTCAGTTATCGTTTATTACTTAAAGCTACAGTACCTGTAAATTGGAATTAAAGTCAATACCTTTTACTTTTTATAATAAATATTCAAACTATAAGAAATCTGCAGTTGTGTTCCTTCATAACAAATGTTTAGACGTGACAAGGGGGTAAGAAGAAAGAGGGAGGGGGTAAGAAGAAAGAGGGAGGGGGGTAAGAAGAAAGAGGGAGGGGGTAAGAAGAAAGAGGGAGGGGGGTAAGAAGAGAAAGGGAGGGGGTAAGAAGAGAGAGGGAGGGAGGGGGTAAGAAGAAAGAGGGAGGGAGGGGGTAAGAAGAAAGAGGGAGGGAGGGGGTAAGAAGAAAGAGAGAGGGAGGGAGGGGGTAAGAAGAAAGAGGGAGGGAGGGAGGGGGTAAGAAGAAAGAGGGAGGGAGGGGGTAAGAAGAAAGAGGGAGGGGGTAAGAAGAAAGAGGGAGGGGGGTAAGAAGAAAGAGGGAGGGGGGTAAGAAGAGAGAGGGATGGGGTAAGAAGAGAGAGGGGGGGGTGGGGGTAAGAAGAGAGAGGGATGGGGGGGTAAGAAGAGAGAGGGAGAGGGGGGTAAGAATAGAGAGGAAGGGGGTAAGAAGAGAGGGAGGGGGTAAGAAGAGAGGAGGGGGGAGTAAGAAGAGGGGGGAGTAAGAAGGGGGTAAGAAGAGGGGGAGGGGGGTAAGAAGGGAGGGGGGAGTAAGAAGGGGGTAAGAAGAGGGGGAGGGGGGAGTAAGAAGAGGGGGAGTAAGAAGAGGGGGGAGTAAGAAGAGGGGGGAGTAAGAAGAGGGGGAGGGGGGTAAGAAGAGGTGGGGAGTAAGGAGGGGGGAGTAAAATGAGGAAGGGGGAGTAAGAAGAGGGGGAGGGGGGTAAGAAGAGAGGGAGGGGAGTAAGAAGAGGGGGTAGGGTGGAGTAAGAAGAGGGGGGAGGGGGTAAGAAGAGGGGGAGGGGAGTAAGAAGAGGGGGTAGGGAGGAGTAAGAATAGGGGGAAGGGGGTAAGAAGAGGGGGGAGGGGGTAAGAAGAGGGGGGAGGGGAGTAAGAAGAGGGGGGAGTAAGAAGAGGGAGGAGCAAGAAGAGGTGGGAGAAAGAAGAGGGGGTGGGGGAGTAAGAAGAGGGGGAGAGTAAGAAGGGGGTAAGAAGAGAGTGAGGGGGGAGTAAGAAGAGGGGGGAGTAAGAAGGGGGGTAAGAAGAGGGGGGAGGGGGGAAGAAGAGGGGGAGGGGAGTAAGAAGAGGGGGAGGGGAGTAAGAAGAGGGGGGGAAGGGGGAGTAAGAAGAGGGGGGAGGGGGTAAGAAGAGGGGGGAGGGGCTAAGAAGAGGGGGGAGGGGAGTAAGAAGAGGGGGGAGTAAGAAGAGTGGGGAGGGGGGTAAGAAGAGGGGGGAGGGGGTAAGAAGAGGGGGAGGGGAGTAAGAAGAGGGGGGAAGGGGGAGTAAGAAGAGGGGGGAGGGGGGTAAGAAGTGGGGGGAGGGGGTAATAAGAGGGGGAGGGGAGTAAGAAGAGGGGGGAGTAAGAAGAGGGAGGAGTAAGAAGAGGTGGGAGTAAGAAGAGGGGGAGGGGGGAGTAAGAAGAGGGGGAGAGTAAGAAGGGGGAGTAAGAAGAGGGGGAGGGGGGAGTAAGAAGAGGGGGAGAGTAAGAAGGGGGTAAGAAGAGAGTGAGGGGGGAGTAAGAAGAGGGGGGAGTAAGAAGGGGGTAAGAAGAGGGGGAGGGGGAGTAAGAGGAGGGCAATTGCCCCCTCCCCTGTCCGCAGGCACCGTGCAGGCAGCCGGCAGGGGAGGGAGGAAGAGAGGACCCGGGAGCTCAGCCTTCAGCTCCTCTGGGTCCTTCTTGAGCGAGCACAGATCGTTGCCACGGTTACCACGGCAACGTTACGGCTCTTGCGAGAGTAAACTCTAGCCCTGGAGCTACGGGCTAGAGTTCACTCTCAACACTGTGACCACCAGGGATTCCTGGTGGTCGCAGTGGTGAGAGTGAACTCTAGCCCCATAAACACACTGCCCCCACACACCATACACATTCACACACTGCCCCCCATACACCCACACACACCATACACATTTACACACATTGCCTCACACACACACACATACACTGCCCACCCATACACACACAGCCCCCCCATACTAACATTGCCACACACAGACACAGCCGTCTCATACACACATTGCCCCACACACCCTACACATTCACACACTATACCCCCTCACACACACTGAACCTTTCACACACACTGCACCCTTTACACATTGCACCACTGCTCCTATACCCTACTACAGCCTCATATCCCAGCAGACCCCAGGTAAGTTGTCAAACTGTTCTTAAACGGTTTGACTACTTACTCTGAAAGGGGGGGGGGGCGGCCCTCCTGGCACCATAACGACTACACAGAGCAGTAGTGGTTATTGTGCATGGATTATTTATTTAAATAATCTACAAGTGCCCCAGTAGCCAGCCAGCCAGCCCACAGGCCGGCCAGCCAGCCCACAGGCTGGCCAGTAGCCAGCCAGCCAGCCCACAGGCCACCAGTTAGGCTTACAGCCAGCAAGCCCACAGCCTGCCAACTGCAGCCAACAAGCCACAGCCTGCCAGCCAGCAAGCCACAGCCTGCCAGCCAACTGCCTGCCAGCCGCAGCCAGCAAGCCCACAGCCTGCCGGCAGTAGTCAGCAAGCCCACAGCCTGCCAGCAAGCCCACAGTCTGCCAGCCACAGCCAGTAAGCCCACAGCCTTCCAGCAAGCCCACAGACTGCCAGCCAGCAACAGTAATTAAGGTAAGAGGAGCCAACTTGGCCTAGGTATCAGCGAGCTATGTTGTGTTGCTATATTGTGAATAGAAACCAGAGTGCTGGAGAGACCCCCCCTCCAGGCCCATTAGACTCCATTGTAGTCTCTAATGGGACCTGGAGGAAATTCTTTCTAACACACTCTCTAAAGGACACTGAGATAGCCTCTGCTAGAATGCTCCCCCCTCTCCATGGTCCATTAGACCTCAATTGTAGTCTCTACTGGGGCCTGGAGGCGACTGTTTCCAGCAGGGACACTGAGATGGCCTCTGTTAGAAAGACCCCCTTCCAAGCCTATTAGACTCCATTGTAGTCTCTAATAGGGCCTGGAGCGGATTCTTTCTAACACACTCTCTAAAGGACACTGAGATAGCCTCTGCTAGAAAGACCCCCCTCCATGGCCCATTAGCCCTCAATTGTAGTCTCTACTGGGACCTCGAAGGGATTATTGCACTTTTGTTCCTTGTGTCTAAAGATTGTGTAGGGTGTGGCTGGAGGCGGTGCATGGAGGCGGGACATGGGTGGCGCTTGCTGCGGAGTATGGGTGGGGCCTGTAAGGGGGCCCTTGATTTATTTTGCCCGGGGGCCCTGAGGGTTCTCAGTCCGCCCCTGAATGTTAGCCCAATAAAGTTTAAATATTTTGGAAACTTGGAAATTTTACAGTGATTTTCTGGGCCTATGTTGCCTTTAAGGCAGTATGGCAGCTCAGGAATTAAAATTACCCCCATGATGGCATATCATTGTTAAAAGTAGGCATCTCAGGATATTTTCAATTGTTTGGTCTAGCCACTTTATAATGGCTGAGGAGAACATAAACAGAGACTGGCCGAGGTCAGTGGATCCAGAAATCAGAGTAGTTGGTGTAGTAGAGGCATCTGACAAACAGTAATCAGAGTAGTTGGTGTAGTAAAAGCAGCTGACAAAAAATGTAATAAGGACAAGCCAAGGCCAGGATAACTAAGAGTCATTCACAGAGTGTTCTAAATTAATAGTTTAAAACATTTAGACACACAGACCCAGTGTTGCATTCGCACAGCTTTTAAAACGATTAAATTAAACAATTTAAAACAATTACATTACAACAAATTGCAATCCATAGCGAGCCCCTTTGATGGAATGTACTGTTTGAAAAAGAGTCTTCTTGTGACCTCGAAGGGAGACTTCTCTATGCAGATATTTTGTTCATGGGTGTAATTTTCTGAAAATGTTTTTGCCAAGTGATCAATTAGGTGTCTAATTTTATGTAGACTGTCATTCTGGTGGTCATTTCTGGAGAGAGGGGGCAGTGGGTGTTATCATTGAAATGGAGGAAATGGCTAAGCTAATCAGAGAAAGAGGAGTAGCAAGGATGGGGTGCTTATGCCAGTTATTCCTAATACTCTTTTTTTTTTTTTTCACCAGACTTCTCTCTTAGGGGCTCTCATCTGATACAGGAAGAGTCACACTGTCAGGTAGATCAAAAGAGTCGCTCTCCTCTTACTCACGCGTCAGCATGGCATAAGCCTCCTCAACATATCCCCCAATTCCCACTTACACCAACAGAACACCCAAAACCTAAAAGCGAAAATTAACGACTAATTATAGAATAAAACGCTGCAATAGACCTAAAAGATTACTTTTTTTTTTTTTAAAGTAAGGTCAGGTTAGGTAAGATAAAATGCTCTGATACACAACACAGCAATCAGAGTGCAGGGAGGGGTTATCAAAAACTAGAAAGGGTTAAAGGGTCATGTTTTTAACAAAAACAATAAAAAGTCTAATCCCCACAATAAAATCAAAGCATACTAGTGTACTGACCACTCTGATTGCAGTATTAACACTGTGAACAGCAGTAAAATGGTTAAATAGAACAATTAAGAAGGTGGGGGTGCCAGACACAGGATCCGCCCCGGGTGCCAAAGGCAGTTCCCCCAATTGGAGCCAGTGAGGTGAGTATGATTCGGGAGGATTTAGGGGGATTCGAGGGGCTGAAGGTGTGTAGACGTTAGGACAGGGATAGGCAACCTTCGGCTCTCCAGATGTTGTGGACTACATCCCCCATAATGCTCTTACACACATAATGCTGGCTAAGCATCATGGGAGGTGTAGTCCAAAACATCTGGAGAGCCGAAGGTTCCCCACCCCTGCGTTAGAACCTAGCGACGTTAAAGTCCATTCCGTTCAGGACATAATGACACGTCCTAACAGCTTCAAGAGGTTAAAGGAAAATTAAAAATTACATCATAAAACAAAATATTGAGAATAGAGATTTAGTGAATGACATCACAATCCAATTCAGTCCAGGCAGCCAGGGCGCACAGTGCAAATTAGAAGGAGAAACAGAAAGCTTGTTTCTCTATCTTTTCTTACACATATTATGTTTAGTGATGTCCTGAACTGTTCGCCGGCGAATAGTTCCTGGCGAACATAGCTTGTTTGCGCTCGCCTCGGCGGGCGAACATATGCGATGTTCGGTCCGCCCCCTATTCATCATCATTGAGTAAACTTTGACCCTGGCCTGTACCTCACAGTCACCTCACATTCCAGCCATTCAGCAGAAGACCCTCCCTCCCAGACCCTCCCACCTCCTGGACAGCATCCATTTTACATTCATTGTGAAGCTGCATTCTTAGTGAGAGTAGGGACAGTGTAGCTGCTGCTGATTTGATAGGGAAATTGATAGCTAGGCTAGTGTATTCAGTGTCCACTACAGTCCTGAAGGACTCATCTGATCTCTGCTGTAAGGACAGCACACCAAAAAGCCCTTTTTAGGGCTAGAACATCAGTCTGCTTTTTTTTTCTGTGTAATGTAATTGCAGTTGCCTGCCTTCCAGCCAGCCTGTGTGTCAGGCTCAAGGCATATACTGTGCCCACTTGCCCAGTGCCACCACTAACTCACTGGTGTCATAATAGCTTGCATTTAAACAAAAAAAACTTGTTTTAATGTAGTATAGTGATGTACCGAACTGTCCGCCGGCGAACAGTTCCCGGCGAAATTAGCGTGTTCGCGTTCACCGCGGCGGGCGAACACATGCGCAGTTCGATCCGCCCCCTATTCGTCATCATTGGGCAAACTTTGACCCTGTGGATCTCGGTCAGCAGACACATTCCAGCCAATCAGCAGCACTCCCTCCCTTCCACACCCTCCAACCTCCCTCCCAGCATCCATTTTCGATTCATTCGGAAGATGCATGCTTAGTGAGAGGAGGGAAAGTTTAGCTGCTGCTGATTAGATAGGGAAATTGATAGCTAGGCTAGGGTATTCAGTGTCCACTACAATCCTGAAGGACTCATCTGATCTCTGCTGTAAGGACAGCACACCAAAAAGCCCTTTTTAGGGCTAGAACATCAGTCTGCTTTTTTTTTCTGTGTAATGTAATTGCAGTTGCCTGCCTTCCAGCCAGCCTGTGTGTCAGGCTCAAGGCATATACTGTGCCCACTTGCCCAGTGCCACCACTCACTCACTGGTGTCATAATAGCTTGCATTTAAACAAAAAAAACTTGTTTTAATGTAGTATAGTGATGTACCGAACTGTCCGCCGGCGAACAGTTCCCGGCGAAATTAGCGTGTTCGCGTTCACCGCGGCGGGCGGACACATGCGCAGTTCGATCCGCCCCCTATTCGTCATCATTGGGCAAACTTTGACCCTGTGGATCTCGGTCAGCAGACACATTCCAGCCAATCAGCAGCACTCCCTCCCTTCCACACCCTCCAACCTCCCTCCCAGCATCCATTTTCGATTCATTCGGAAGATGCATGCTTAGTGAGAGGAGGGAAAGTTTAGCTGCTGCTGATTAGATAGGGAAATTGATAGCTAGGCTAGGGTATTCAGTGTCCACTACAATCCTGAAGGACTCATCTGATCTCTGCTGTAAGGACAGCACCCCAAAAAGCCCTTTTTAGGGCTATAACATCAGGCTGCTTCTTTTTTTTTTTTCCTGTGTAATGTAATTGCAGGTGCCTGCCTGCCAGCTTCTGTGTGAGGTTCACATTGGATACTGTGCCTACTTGCCCAGTGCCACCACTCATATCTGTTTTAACAATAGGTTAAGCTTTACATTTAAAATAAATATTTTTTCTTTCACTGTAATAGAAGAGCAGTTGCCTGCCTGCCAGCTTCTGTGTGAGGTTCACATTGGATACTGTGCCCACTTGCCCAGTGCCACCACTCATATCTGTTTTAACAATTGGTTAAGCTTTAGATTTAAAATAAATAAAAAAATTTCACTGTAATAGAAGAGCAGTTGCCTGCCTGCCAGCTTCTGTGTCAGGTTGGATGCCTTGCCCATTTGCACAGTCAGTGCCACCACTCATATCTGTTTTAACAATTGGTTAAGCTTTAGATTTTAAATAAATAATTTTTTTCACTGTAATAGAAGAGCAGTTGCCTGCCTGCCAGCTTCTGTGTGAGGTTCACATTGGATACTGTGCCCACTTGCCCAGTGCCACCACTCATATCTGTTTTAACAATTGGTTAAGCTTTAGATTTAAAATAAATAATTTTTTTTCACTGTAATAGAAGAGCAGTTGCCTGCCTGCCAGCTTCTGTGTCAGGTTGGATGCCTTGCCCATTTGCACAGTCAGTGCCACCACTCATATCTGTTTTAACAATTGGTTAAGCTTTAGATTTTAAATAAATCATTTTTTTCACTGTAATAGAAGAGCAGTTGCCTGCCTGCCAGCTTCTGTGTGAGGTTCACATTGGATACTGTGCCCACTTGCCCAGTGCCACCACTCATATCTGTTTTAACAATTGGTTAACCTTTAGATTTAAAATAAATAATTTTTTTTCACTGTAATAGAAGAGCAGTTGCCTGCCTGCCAGCTTCTGTGTCAGGTTGGATGCCTTGCCCATTTGCACAGTCAGTGCCACCACTCATATCTGTTTTAACAATTGGTTAAGCTTTAGATTTTAAATAAATCATTTTTTTCACTGTAATAGAAGAGCAGTTGCCTGCCTGCCAGCTTCTGTGTGAGGTTCACATTGGATACTGTGCCCACTTGCCCAGTGCCACCACTCATATCTGTTTTAACAATTGGTTAAGCTTTAGATTTAAAATAAATAATTTTTTTTCACTGTAATAGAAGATCAGTTAGTTGTCTGCAAGCGTCTGGGTGTCAGGCCTACTTCAGCGTGTGCTCTGCAGACCTGTGCCAGCGTGCTTTGACAGTTGCCAATCATATCTGGTGTCTCTTTAGCGTGCTTTTACAAAGAAAAAAGGTTTCCAGTGTAAGCTAATAGCAGACAGTCAGTGTCCTTCAAGCGGCTCTGTCAGGCCTTCCTTCAGCGTGTGCCCTGCACAACCCTGCCAGTGTACTTTGACAGTTGCCACTCATATCTGGTGTCTCTATAGCGTGCTTTTACAACCAAAATTTTGTTTCCACTGTAATAGAAGAGCAGTTGCCTGCCTGCCAGCTTCTGTGTGAGGTTCACATTGGATACTGTGCCTACTTGCCCAGTGCCACCACTCATATCTGTTTTAACAATTGGTTAAGCTTTACATTTAAAATAAAAAAATTTTTTCACTGTAATAGAAGAGCAGTTAGTTGTCCGCAAGCGTCTGGGTGTCAGGCCTACTTCAGCGTGTGCTCTGCAGACCTGTGCCAGCGTGCTTTGACAGTTGCCACTCATATCTGGTGTCTCTATAGCGTGCTTTTACAACCAAAATTTTGTTTCCACTGTAATAGAAGAGCAGTTGCCTGCCTGCCAGCTTCTGTGTGAGGTTCACATTGGATACTGTGCCTACTTGCCCAGTGCCACCACTCATATCTGTTTTAACAATTGGTTAAGCTTTACATTTAAAATAAATATTTTTTTCACTGTAATAGAAGAGCAGTTGCCTGCCTGCCAGCTTCTGTGTGAGGTTCACATTGGATACTGTGCCTACTTGCCCAGTGCCACCACTCATATCTGTTTTAACAATTGGTTAAGCTTTACATTTAAAGTAAATATTTTTTTTTCACTGTAATAGAAGAGCAGTTAGTTGTCTGCAAGCGTCTGGGTGTCAGGCCTACTTCAGCGTGTGCTCTGCAGACCTGTGCCAGCGTGCTTTGACAGTTGCCACTCATATCTGGTGTCTCTTTAGCGTGCTTTTACAAAGAAAAAAGGTTTCCAGTGTAAGCTAATAGCAGACAGTCAGTGTCCTTCAAGCGGCTCTGTCAGGCCTTCCTTCAGCGTGTGCCCTGCACAACCCTGCCAGCGTACTTTGACAGTTGCCACTCCTATCTGGTGTCTCTATAGCGTTCTTTTACAACCAAAATTTTGTTTCCACTGTAATAGAAGAGCAGTTGCCTGCCTGCCAGCTTCTGTGTGAGGTTCACATTGGATACTGTGCCTACTTGCCCAGTGCCACCACTCATATCTGTTTTAACAATTGGTGAAGCTTTACATTTAAAATAAATAATTTGTTTTCACTGTAATAGAAGAGCAGTTGCCTGCCTGCCAGCTTCTGTGTCAGGTTGGATGCCTTGCCCATTTGCACAGTCAGTGCCACCACTCATATCTGTTTTAACAATAGCTTAAGCTTTAGATTTTAAAGAAATCATTTTTTTTCACTGTAATAGAAGATCAGTTAGTTGTCTGCAGGCGTCTGGGTGTCAGGCCTACTTCAGCGTGTGCTCTGTAGACCTGTTCCAGCGTGCTTTGACAGTTGCCAATCATATTTGGTGTCTCTATAGCGTGCTTTTAAAACCAAAATTTGTTTTTCACTGTTATAGATTGAATAGCAGTTACTTGTCTTCAAGCGGCTCTGTCAGTCCTTCCTTCAGCGTGTGCTCTGCAGAACTGTTCCAGTGCACATTGCCAATCATATCTGGTGTCTCTATAGCATGCTTTTAAAAACAAAATTTGTTTTTCACTGTTATAGATTGAATAGCAGTTACTTGTCTTCAAGCGGGTGTCTCAGGCCTACAGTGTGTGCTCTGCAGAACTGTTCCAGTGCACATTGCCAATCATATCTGGTGTCTCTATAGCGTGCTTTTAAAACCAAAATTAGTTTTTCACTGTTATAGATTGAATAGCAGTTACTTGTCTTCAAGCGGCTCTGTCAGTCCTTCCTTCAGCGTGTGCTCTGCAGAACTGTTCCAGTGCACATTGCCAATCATATCTGGTGTCTCTATAGCGTGCTTTTAAAACCAAAATTTATTTTTCACTGTTAAAGATTGAATAGCAGTTACTTGTCTTCAAGCGGGTGTCTCAGGCCTACAGTGTGTGCTCTGCAGAACTGTTACAGTTCACATTGCCAATCATATCTGGTCTCACAGTAGCTTGCACGCATAGTACCACTAATCCCCAAAAAAATGACAGGCAGAGGCAGGCCACCCCGCAGGGGCCGTCGTGGTCATGGTGCTGTGATTCCCTTTTGCCCTAGAATAATGCCCAGTTTTCAGAAGCCACGTACCCTGAACTTGAAAAGTTCTGAGGACTTAGTTGACTGGCTAACACAGGACACCCAATCTTGTACAGCCTCCGCTCGGAACCTTGACGCACCATCCTCCTCCAGCTTAGCTTCAGGCACCTCTCAAGATAGCACTCACCCGCCTGCCGCCACCACCAAAACTAGCACCACAGCCGCTTTACTTGGTATGTCAGAGGAGTTATTCACACACCCGTTTGAAGAAATGAGTGATGCGCAACCATTATTGCTAGAGGATGTAGATAACAGGGATATGTCTCAGGCAGGCAGCATTAAACACATGGAGGTACGGTGTGATGATGATGATGTTGTACCCGCTGCTGCTTCCTTTTCTGAGTTGTCAGATACATGCGAAGCGGTTGATGATGACGAAGCGTCCATGGATGTCACGTGGGTGCCCGCTCGGCAAGAAGAAGAACAGGGCGGAAGTTCAAACGGGGAGACAGAGAGGAGGAGGAGACGAGTTGGAAGCAGGGGGGGGTCGTCGCAAGGAGCTAGTGGCACAGTCAGACAGCATGCATCGGCACCCGGGGTCAGCCCGACAGCACGCCAATCAACGCATGCTGTGTCCACCACCAGAATGCCGTCATTGCAGAGCTCAGCAGTGTGGCATTTTTTTTGTGTGTCTGCCTCTGACAACAGCGATGCCATTTGCAACCTGTGCCAAAGGAAACTGAGTCGTGGGAGGTCCAACACCCACCTAGGTACATTTGCTTTGCGTAGGCACATGATCTCACATCACAAACGCCTATGGGATCAACACATGAGTACAAGCAGCACGCCTACTCTAAGCCGCCATCCTCCTCCTGGTCCAGCATCTTCAGCCACGTCAACCACTGCTGTCCTTCTTGCCCCCTCTCAACCATCCGCCACTCCGTCTCCCGCCTTGAGCAGTTCCCGCTCATCTGCCCACAGTCATGTGTCTGTCAAGGACATGTTTGAGCGTAAGAAGCCAATGTCACCAAGTCACCCCCTTGCCCAGCGTCTGACAGCTGGCTTGTCCGAACTATTAGCCCGCCAGCTTTTACCATACAATCTGGTTGAGTCTGAGGCGTTCAAAAAATTTGTAGCTATTGGGACACCGCAGTGGAAGGTACCCGACCGGAATTTCTTTTCACAAAAGGCAATCCCCAACTTGTACTCGATTGTGCAAAAGGAAGTCATGGCATGTCTGGCACACAGTGTTGGGGCAAGGGTCCATCTGACCACTGATACCTGGTCTGCAAAGCATGGTCAGGGCAGGTATATCACCTACACTGCGCATTGGGTAAACCTGCTGACGGCTGACAAGCAAGGAATGCGTGGCATTGCAGAGGAGTTGGTGACACCGCCACGAATTGCAGGCAGTCCTGCTGCCACCTCCTCTACTCCTCCTACTCCATCCTCTTCCATAACCTCCTCGGCTGAGTCCTCTTGTGCCACTGCTTCTTGCTCCACATCAACGGCACCCCCCCAGCTCCCCAGGTACTATTCCACATCCCGGATACGGCAGTGTAACGCCGTCTTGGGTTTGACTTGCTTGAAAGCAGAGAGTCACACCGGACAAGCACTCCTGTCCGCCCTGAACGCACAGGTGGAAAAGTGGCTGACTCCGCAGCAAGTGGATATCGGCAAAGTGGTGTGTGACAACGGAAAAAATTTGATAGCGGCATTGAAGTTGGGCAAGTTGACACATGTGCCGTGCATGGCACATGTGTGTAATCTGATCGTACAACGCTTTGTGCATAAGTACACAGGCTTACAGGACGTCCTGAAGCAGGCCAGGAAGGTGTGTGGCCATTTCAGGCGTTCCTACACGGCCATGGCTCACATTGCCGATATCCAGCGGCGAAACAATATGCCAGTGAGGCGCTTGATTTGCGACAGCCCTACACGTTGGAATTCAACACTCCTAATGTTCGACCGCCTGCTCCAACAAGAAAAAGCTGTTAATGAATATTTGTATGACCGGGGTGCTAGGACAGCCTCTGGGGAGCTGGGAATTTTTTTGCCACGTTACTGGACGCTCATGCGCAATGCCTGTAGGCTCATGCGTCCTTTTGAGGAGGTGACAAACCTAGTCAGTCGCAACGAAGGCACCATCAGCGACATCATACCATTTGTTTTCTTCATGGAGCGTGCCCTGCGAAGAGTGCTGGATCAGGCTGTAGATGAGCGTGAAGAGGAAGAGGAAGAGTTGTGGTCACCATCACCACCAGAAACAGCCTTATCAGCATCGCTTGCTGGACCTGCGGCAACGCTGGAAGAGGATTGTGAGGAAGAGGAGTCAGAGGAGGATTGTAGCTTTGAGGAGGAGGAGGAGGAGCAAGACCAAACACAACAGGCATCCCAGGGTGCTCGTTGTCACCTATCTGGTACCCATGGTGTTGTACGTGGCTGGGGGGAAGAACATACCTTCAATGACATCAGTGAGGAGGAGGAACGGGAAATGAGTAGCTTGGCATCCAACCTTGTGCAAATGGGGTCTTTCATGCTGTCCTGCCTGTTGAGGGACCCTCGTATAAAAAGGCTGAAGGAGAACGACCTGTACTGGGTGTCCACGCTACTAGACCCCCGGTATAAGCAGAAAGTGGCGGAAATGTTACCGAATTACAACAAGTCGGAAAGGATGCAGCATTTGCAAAATAAATTAAAAAGTATGCTTTACACAGCGTATAAGGGTGATGTCACAGCACAACGGGAATCTAACAGGGGGAGAGGTGGAAGTCATCCTCCTCCTCCCACGACCACGCCGGCAAGGACAGGACGCTTTAAAGACGTGTTGTTGATGGAGGACATGCGGACCTTTTTAAGTCCTATGCATCGCCACAGCCCTTCGGGATCCACCCTCAGAGAGCGACTCGACCGACAGGTAGCAGACTACCTCGCCTTAACTGCAGATATCGACACTCTGAGGAGCGATGAACCCCTTGACTACTGGGTGTGCAGGCTTGACCTGTGGCCTGAGCTATCCCAATTTGCGATAGAACTTCTGGCCTGCCCCGCTTCAAGTGTCCTGTCAGAAAGGACCATCAGTGCAGCAGGAGGTATTGTCACTGAGAAGAGAAGTCGCCTAGGTCAAAAAAGTCTAGATTACCTCACCTTTATTAAGATGAATGAGGGATGGATCCCGAAGGGACTGACACTGGGCGATACATTCGCTTAAAAAAGGCCTGATGAGATGAGCTGCCTTGGGCTAAAAATGGTCCACACGCTGCTGTATTTTAGCTCTGAATGACGTTTGACTTGCGTGACTTATCCGCCACCAACTAGGGTTCAAGCCGCCATGTTTTAAGGAACTTTCTGCCTGTGAAACAAACATAAATTTTTCTGGCCGCTGCTACAGCAGTGGCTGCAACAATACCAAACTTTTCAGGCATGTGTACATGCCTAATTTTTAGGCCCACTGGTGCAGCACTGTGGCTTCAAAAACCAAACCAAAAATTAAAATCCTCCAAGATGGCACCAATATACCAGTGGTCTAAGCATCTTCCCACCTTGGCCTAAAAAGGGGAGGTGATTCAACAATTAAAAATCTCTGCCATTTACACGTCCACTGATAGGAGACGCGGAAGGTATTAAACTGATATGAACAATACTCCACTCCTATCAGTAGGTCCGTGCCATTGTGATTTATGCCCCCCACCCACCGCGCAGGGATGGGGGCCCGGGGGGGGGGAAAGTAGGCTCCCCCATTGTGATTGATGCCCCCCACCCACCGCGCAGGGGTGGGGGCCGAGGGGGGGAGGACAGTAGGTCACCCCATTGTGATTTATGGCCCCCACCCACCGCGCACGGGTTGGGGAGGACAGTAGCTCCCCCCAGTGTGTATCATGGGCTTTGAGGACAGGTGTCAATCCATACCTGCCAAGTGACCCTATGTAGGGGGAACAGTCTCTATTCTGCTCTGTGTCAGTGTGTATCATGGTCTCTGTGGACGGGGAACAGTCTCTATTCTGCTCTGTGTCAGTGTGTATCATGGTCTCTGTGGACAGGGGACAGTCCCTATTCTGCTCTGTGTCAGTGTGTATCATGGTCTCTGTGGACGGGGAACAGTCTCTATTCTGCTCTGTGTCAGTGTGTATCATGGACTCTGTGGACAGGGAACAGTCCCTATTCTGCTCTGTGTCAGTGTGTATCAGGGGTTTTGAGGACAGGTGTCAATCCATATCTGCCAAGTGACCCTATGTAGGGGTAACAGTCCCTATTCTGCTCTGTGTCAGTGTGTATCATGGTCTCTGTGGACAGGGAACAGTCTCTATTCTGCTCTGTGTCAGTGTGTATCAGGGGTTTTGAGGACAGGTGTCAATCCATATCTGCCAAGTGACCCTATGTAGGGGGAACAGTCCCTATTCTGCTCTGTGTCAGTGTGTATCAGGGGTTTTGAGGACAGGTGTCAATCCATATCTGCCAAGTGACCCTATGTAGGGGTAACAGTCCCTATTCTGCTCTGTGTCAGTGTGTATCATGGTCTCTGTGGACAGGGAACAGTCTCTATTCTGCTCTGTGTCAGTGTGTATCAGGGGTTTTGAGGACAGGTGTCAATCCATATCTGCCAAGTCACCCTATGTAGGGGGAACAGTCCCTATTCTGCTCTGTGTCAGTGTGTATCAGGGGTTTTGAGGACAGGTGTCAATCCATATCTGCCAAGTGACCCTATGTAGGGGTAACAGTCCCTATTCTGCTCTGTGTCAGTGTGTATCATGGTCTCTGTGGACAGGGAACAGTCTCTATTCTGCTCTGTGTCAGTGTGTATCAGGGGTTTTGAGGACAGGTGTCAATCCATATCTGCCACGTGACCCTATGTAGGGGGAACAGTCCCTATTCTGCTCTGTGACAGTGTGTATCAGGGGTTTTGAGGACAGGTGTCAATCCATATCTGCCAAGTGACCCTATGTAGGGGGAACAGTCTCTATTCTGCTCTGTGTCAGTGTGTATCAGGGCTGGGCTTTGAGGACAGGTGTCAATGTTAGGTGATTTCTGCCCTTTATGGATTAAAAGCAGACTCTGCATCAACTGTGCAATTTTCCATGGGAGTTTTGCCATGGATCCCCCTCTGGCATGCCACAGTCCAGGTGTTAGTCCCCTTGAAACAACTTTTCCATCACTATTGTGGCCAGAAAGAGTCCCTGTTGTTTTTAAATTCGCCTGCCCATTGAAGTCAATGGCGGTTCGCGCGGTTCGCCGGTTCGCGAACATTTGCGGAAGTTCGCTTTCGCCATTCGCGAACCGAAAATTTCGGGTTCGCGACAACACTAATGTAGTATAATAGCAGTCAGTTTCCTTCACTAGTGTGCATTTCAGGGCCTGCCCAGTGCCACCACTCACTCACTGGTGTCACAATAGCTTGCATTTAACAAAAAAAATACTTTTTGGACTGTAATATAATAGCAGTCAGTTTCCTTCACTAGTGTGCATTTCAGGGTCTGCCAAGGCACAGTGTCACACTAGTGCAACTCATATCTGGTGTAACAGTAGTGTTCATTTAAAAAAATAAATGCAATTTTGACTGTAATAGATTGAATAGCAGTTAATTGTCTGCCAGCGTGTGTGTCAGGCTCGCAGCGTATACTGTGCCCACTTGCCCAGTGCCACCACTCATATCTGGTGTCACAATAGCTTGCATTTAACAAAAAAAACTTTTTGGACTGTAATATAATAGCAGTCAGTTTCCTTCACTAGTGTGCATTTCAGGGCCTGCCCAGTGCCACCACTCACTCACTGGTGTCACAATAGCTTGCATTTAATAAAAAAAAACTTTTTGGACTGTAATATAATAGCAGTCAGTTTCCTTCACTAGTTTGCATTTCAAGGTCTGCCACGGCACAGTGTCACACTAGTGCAACTCATATCTGGTGTAACAGTAGTGTTCATTTAAAAAAAAAATATACAATTTTGACTGTAATAGATTGAATAGCAGTTAGTTGTCTGCCAGCGTGTGTGTCAGGCTCGCAGCGTATACTGTGCCCACTTGCCCAGTGCCACCACTCATATCTGGTGTCACAATAGCTTGCATTTAACAGAAAAACTTTTTGGACTGTAATATAATAGCAGTCAGTTTCCTTCACTAGTGTGCATTTCAGGGCCTGCCCAGTGCCACCACTCACTCACTGGTGTCACAATAACTTGCATTTAAAAAAACAAAAAACTTTCTGGACTGTAATATAAAAGCAGTCAGATTCCTTCATGAGTGTGCGTTTCAGGGACTGCCAGGGCACAGTGTCACACCAGTGCAACTCATATCTGGTGTAACAGTAGTGTACATTTAAACAAATAAAATAAAATACAATTTTGACTGTAATAGATTGAACAAAAACAAAACTTTTTGACTGTAATATAATAGCAGTCAGTTTCCTTCACCAGTGTGCGTTTCAGGGCCTGCTCAGTGCCACCACTCATTTACTGGTGTCACAATAGCTTGAATTTAACAAAAACAAAACTTTTTGACTGTAATATAATAGCAGTCAGTTTCCTTCACTAGTGTGCGTTTCAGGGTCTGCCAAGGCACAGTGTCACACTAGTGCAACTCATATCTGGTGTAACAGTAGTGTACATTTTAAAAAGAAATACAATTTTGACTGTAATAGATTGAATAGCAGTTAGTTGTCTGCCAGCGTGTGTGTCAGGCTCGCAGCGTATACTGTGCCCACTTGCCCAGTGCCACCACTCATATCTGGTGTCACAATAGCTTGCATTTAACAAAAAAAACTTTTTGGACTGTAATATAATAGCAGTCCGTTTTCTTCACTAGTGTGCGTTTCAGGGCCTGCCAGGGCACAGTGTCACACCAGTGCAACTCATATCTGGTGTAACAGTAGTATACATTAAAAAAAAAAAATTTGACTGTAATAGATTGAATAGCAGTTAGTTGTCTGCCAGCGTGTGTGTCAGGCTCACAGCGTATACTGTGCCCACTTGCCCAGTGCCACCACTCACTCACTGGTGTCCCAATAGATTGCATTTAACAAAAACAAAACTTTTTTGACTGTAATATAATAGCAGTCAGTTTCCTTCACCAGTGTGCGTTTCAGGGCCTGCCCAGTGCCACCACTCACTCACTGGTGTCCCAATAGCTTGCATTTAAAAAAAAAACTAAACTTTTTGGACTGTAATATAATAGCAGTCAGTTTCCTTCACTAGTGTGCATTTCAGGGTCTGCCAAGGCACTGTGTCACACTAGTGCAACTCATATCTGGTGTAACAGTAGTGTTCATTTAAAAAAAAAAAAATACAATTTTGACTGTAATAGATTGAATAGCAGTTAGTTGTCTGCCAGCGTGTGTGTCAGGCTCGCAGCGTATACTGTGCCCACTTGCCCAGTGCCACCACTCATATCTGGTGTCACAATAGCTTGCATTTAACAAAAAAAACTTTTTGGACTGTAATATAATAGCAGTCCGTTTTCTTCACTAGTGTGCGTTTCAGGGCCTGCCAGGGCACAGTGTCACACCAGTGCAACTCATATCTGGTGTAACAGTAGGGTACATTTTTTTTTTTTTTTTAAATACAATTTTTACTGTAATAGATTAAATAGCAGTTAGTTGTCTGCCAGCATGTGTGTCAGGCCCGCAGCGTATACTGTGCCCACTTGCCGAGTGCCACCACTCACTCACTGGTGTCCCAATAGCTTGCATTTAAAAAAAAATAAACTTTTTTGACTGTAATATAATAGCAGTCAGTTTCCTTCACTAGTGTGCGTTTCAGGGCCTGCCCAGTGCCACCACTCACTCACTGGTGTCCCAATAGCTTGCATTTAAAAAAACTAAACTTTTTTGACTGTAATATAATAGCAGTCAGTTTCCTTCACTAGTGTGCGTTGCAGGGCCTGCCCAGTGCCACCACTCACTCCTATCTGGTGTCCCAATAGCTTGCATTTAATAAAAACTAAACGTTTTGACTGTAATATAATAGCAGTCAGTTTCCTTCACTAGTGTGCGTTTCAGGGCCTGCCCAGTGCCACCACTCACTCACTGGTGTCACAATAGCTTGCATTTAAAAAAAAAAAAAAAACTTTTTGTACTGTAATATAATAGCAGTCAGTTTCCTTCACGAGTGTGCGTTTCAGGGCCTGCCAGGGCACATTGTCACACCAGTGCAACTCATATCTGGTGTAACAGTAGTGTACATTTAAAAAAATAAATGCAATTTTGCCTATAATAGATTGAATAGCAGTTAGTTGTCTGCCAGCGTGTGTGTCAGGCTTGCAGCGTATACTGTGCCCACTTGCCCAGTGCCACCACTCATATCTGGTGTCACAATAGCTTGCATTTAACAAAAAAAAAACCTTTTTGGACTGTAATATAATTGCAGTCAGTTTCCTTCACGAGTGTGGGTTTCAGGGCCTGCCAGGGCACAGTGTCACACCAGTGCAACTCATATCTGTCATAACAGTAGTGTAAATTTAAAAAAAAAAATTTTTTTGACTGTAATAGATTGAATAGCAGTTAGTTGTCTGCCAGCGTGTTTGTCAGGCTTGCAGCGTATACTGTGCCCACTTGCCCAGTGCCACCACTCATATCTGGTGTCACAATAGCTTGCATTTAACAAAAAAAACCTTTTTGGACTGTAATATAATATCAGTCAGTTTCCTTCACGAGTGTGCGTTTCAGGGCCTGCCAGGGCACAGTGTCACACCAGTGCAACTCATATCTGGTGTAACAGTAGTGTAGATTTAAAAAAAAATAATACAATTTTGACTGTAATAGATTGAATAGCAGTTAGCTGTCTGCCAGCGTGTGTGTCAGGCTCACAGTGTATACTGTGCCCACTTGCCCAGTGTCACCACTCACTCACTGGTGTCCCAATAGCTTGCATTTAAAAAAAAACTAAACTTTTTTGACTGTAATATAATAGCAGTCAGTTTCCTTCACTAGTGTGTGTTTCAGTGCCTGCCCAGTGCCACCACTCATTTACTGGTGTCACAATAGCTTGCATTTAAAAAAACAAAAAACTTTTTGGACTGTAATATAATAGCAGTCAGTTTCCTTCACGAGTGTGCGTTTCAGGGCCTGCCAGGGCACAGTGTCACACCAGTGCAACTCATATCTGGTGTCACAATAGCTTGCATTTAACAAAAAAAACTTTTTGGACTGTAATATAATAGCAGTCAGTTTCCTTCACGAGTGTGCGTTTCAGGGCCTGCCCAGTGCCACCACTCACTCATATCTTGTGTCCCAATAGCTTGCATTTAATAAAAAATAAACTTTTTGGACTGTAACATAATAGCAGTCAGTTTCCTTCCTTTCAGGGCCTGCCCAGTGCCACCACTCACTCATATCTGGTGTCCCAATAGCTTGCATTTAATAAAAAATAAACTTTTTGGACTGTAATATAATAGCAGTCAGTTTCCTTCACGAGTGTGCGTTTCAGGGGCTGCCAGGGCACAGTGTCACACCAGTGCCACTCATATCTGTTGTCACAGTAGCTTGTAAGCTTAGTACCACTAATTGGAAAAAAATGACAGGCAGAGGCAGGCCACCCCGCAGGGGCCGTCGTGGTCGTGGTTCTGTGATTCCCTTTGGCCCTAGACTAATGTCCAGTGTTCAGAGGCCAGGTACCCTGAACTTGAAAAGTTCTGAGGACATAGTTGACTGGCTAACACAGGACACCCAATCTTCTACAGCTTCTGCTCGGAACCTCGACGCACCATCCTCCTCCAGCTTAGCTTCGGGCACCTCTCAAGTTACCACTTGCCCGCCTGCCGCCACCACCAACACTAGCACCACAGCGGCTTCACTTGGTATGTCAGAGGAGTTATTTACACATCAGTTGGAAGAAATGAGTGATGCGCAACCATTATTGCCAGAGAATGTAGATAACAGGGATATGTCTCAGTCAGGCAGCATTACACACGTACGGTGTGATGATGATGATGTTGTAACCACTGCTGCTTCCTTTGCTGAGTTGTCAGATACAAGTGAAGCGGTTGATGATGACGATGCGTCCATGGATGTCACGTGGGTGCCCGCTAGAAGAGAAGAAGAACAGGGGAAAAGTTCAGATTGGGAGACAGAGAGGAGGAGGAGGAGACGAGTTGGAAGCAGGGGGAGTTCGTCGCAAGGAGCTAGTGGCACAGTCAGACAGCATGCATCGGCACCCGGGGTCAGCCAGACAGCACGCCAATCAACGCATCCTGTTGCCACTACCAGAATGCCGTCATTGCAGAGCTCAGCAGTGTGCCATTTTTTTTTGTGTGTCTGCCTCTGACAACAGCGATGCCATTTGCAACCTGTGCCAAAAGAAACGGAGTCGTGGGAACTCCAACACCCACCTAGGTACAACTGCTTTGCGAAGGCACATGATCACACATCACAAACGCCTATGGGATCAACACATAAGTACAAGCAGCACACAAACTCAAAGCCGCCATCCTCCTCCTGGTCCAGCATCTGCAGCCACGTTAACCACTGCTGTCCTCCTTGCCCCCTCTCAACCATCCACCCCTCCGTCTCTCGCCTTGAGCAGTTCCTGCTCATCTGCCCACAGTCAGGTGTCTGTCAAGGACATGTTAGAGCGTAAGAAGCCAATGTCACAAAGTCACCCCCTTGCCCGGCGTCTGACAGCTGGCTTGACTGAACTCTTAGCCTGCCAGCTTTTACCATACAAGCTGGTGGAGTCTGAGGCGTTCAACATTTTTTTAGCTATTGGGACACCGCAGTGGAAGGTACCCGGCCGAAATTTCTTTGCACAAAAGGCAATCCCCAACCTGTACTCGATTGTTCAAAAGGAAGTAATGGCATGTCTGGCACACAGTGTTGGGGCAAGGGTCCATCTGACCACTTATACCTGGTCTGCAAAGCATGGTCAAGGCAGGTATATCACCTACATGCGCATTGGGTAAACCTGCTGACGGCTGCAAAGCATGGAATGCGTGGCTCTGCAGAGGAGTTGCTGACACCGCCACGACTTGCAGGCAGGCCTGCTGCCACCTCCTCTACTCCTCCTACTCCATCCTCTTCCATAACCTCCTTGGCTGAGTCCTCTTCTGCTGCTGCGTCTTGCTCCACATCAACGGCACCCCCCCAGCTCCCCAGGTACTGTTCCACATCCCAGATACGGCAGTGTCACGCTGTCTTGGGATTGACTTGCCTGAAAGCAGAGAGTCACACTGGACCAGCACTCCTGTCCGCCCTGAACGCACAGGTGGATCAGTGGCTGACTCCGCACCAACTGGAGATCGGCAAAGTGGTTTGTGACAACGGAAGAAATTTGTTGGCGGCATTGCATCTGGGCAAGTTGACACATGTGCCGTGTATGGCACATGTGTGTAATCTGATCGTACAACGCTTTGTGCATAAGTACCCAGGCTTACAGGACGTCCTTAAGCAGGCCAGGAAGGTGTGTGGCCATTTCAGGCGTTCCTACACGACCATGGCGAAACAACATGCCAGTGAGGCACTTGATTTGCGACAGCCCGACCCGTTGGAATTCAACACTCCTAATGTTCGAACGCCTGCTCCAACAAGAAAAAGCCGTTAACGAGTATTTGTATGACCGGGGTGCTAGGACAGCCTCTGCGGAGCTGGGAATTTTTTTGCCACATTACTGGACGCTCATGCGCAATGCCTGTAGGCTCATGCGTCCTTTTGAGGAGATGACAAACCTAGTCAGTCGAACCGAAGGCACCATTAGCGACATCATACCATTTGTTTTCTTCCTGGAGCGTGCCCTGCGAAGAGTGCTGGATCAGGCCGTAGATGAGCGTGAAGAGGAAGAGTTGTGGTCACCATCACCACCAGAAACAGCCTTATCAGCATCGCTTGCTGGACCTGCGGCAACGCTGGAAGAGGATTGTGAGGAAGAGGAGTCAGAGGAGGAATGTGGCTTTGAGGAGGAGGAGGAAGACCAACCACAACAGGCATCCCAGGGTGCTCGTTGTCACCTATCTGGTACCCGTGGTGTTGTACGTGGCTGGGGGGAAGAACATACCTTCAGAGAGATAACTGAGGACGAGGAACAGGACATAAGTAGCTCGGCATGCAACCTTGTGCAAATGGGGTCTTTCATGCTGCCATGCCTGTTGAGGGACCCTCATATAAAAAGGCTGAAGGAGAACGACCTGTACTGGGTGTCCACGCTACTAGACCCCCGGTATAAGCAGAAAGTGCCTGAAATGTTACCGAATTACGGCAAGTCGGAAAGGATGCCGTAGTTCCAAAATCAATAAAAAAGTATGCTTTACACAGCGTATAAGGGTGATGTCACAGCACAATCTAACAGGGGAAAAGGTGAAAGTAATCCTCCTCCTCCCACGACCACGCCGGCAAGGACTGGACGCTTTACAGACGTGTTATTGATGGAGGACATGCAGAGCTTTTTAAGTCCTACGCATCGCCACAGCCCTTCGGGGTCCACCCTCAGAGAACGACTCGACCGACAGGTAGCAGACTGCCTCACCTTAACTGCAGATATCGACACTATGAGGAGCGATGAACCCCTTGACTATTGGGTGTGCAGGCTTGACCTGTGGCCTGAGCTATCCCAATTTGCGATAGAACTTCTGGCCTGGCCCGCTTCAAGTGTCCTGTCAGAAAGGACCTTCAGTGCAGCAGGAGGTATTGTCACTGAGAAGAGAAGTCGCCTAGGTCAAAAAAGTCTAGATTACCTCACCTTTATTAAGATGAATGAGGGATGGATACATTTGACTAAAAAAGGCCTGATGAGGGGGACTACTTAACTCACCACTCCTATCTGGTGGCACATTAGATTGCACGCGTAGTGCCCCAAATTTGAAGTAGGAGGACCGACCAAGCATGTTTTTCCATCTCCCGCTTCCTAAAATCGATACCTTATATACACGTCCCCTGATAGGGGACGTAACAGGGATTAAACTGATAAGAATAGTACTACTTAACACACCACTCCTATCTGGTGGCACATTAGACTGCACGCGCAGTGCCCCAAATTTGAAGTAGGAGGACCGACCAAGCATCTTTTTCCATCTCCCGCTTCCTAAAATCGATGCCTTATATACACGTCCCTTGATAGGGGACGTAACAGGGATTAAACTGGTAGGAATAGTAATACTTAACACACCACTCCTATCTGGTGGCACATTAGATTGCATGCGCAGTGCCCCAAATTTGAAGTAGGAGGACCGACCAAGCATGTTTTTCCATCTCCCGCTTCCTAAAATCGATGCCTTATATACACGTCCCCTGATAGGGGACGTAAAAGGGATTAAACTGATAAGAATAGTACTACTTAACACACCACTCCTATCTGGTGGCACATTAGATTGCACGCGCAGTGCCCCAAATTTGAAGTTGGAGGACCGACCAAGCATCTTTTTCCATCTCCCGGTTCCTAAAATCAATGCCATATGCATGTCCCCTGATAGGGGACGTAACAGGGATTAAACTGATAGGAATAGTACTACTTAACACACCTTATAATAACGCAGAGAGAGGAGTCTGAAGAAGAGGAGTCAGAGGAGGAAGGTGGCTTTGAGGAGGTGGAAGACCAAACACAGCAGGCGTCCCAGGGGGCTTGTTGTCACCTTTCGGGGACCCTTGGTGTTGTATGTGGCTGGGTGGAGGAAGAGACCTTCAATGACATCAGTGAGGACAAGGAACGGGACATGGCTAGCTTGGTATCCAACCTTGTGCAAATGCGGAGTTTGCGGTTGTGCAAATGGACTGTTTGCGGTTGTTTGCAGTGCGTTAAACGGGGAGTTTGGTCTGTCTCTGTGAAGCAAGCGTAACCCTTACACTACCTGATCGATACGACATCATACCTGATGTTTTAAAGCAGGTTATTCCAAACAATTTAGGAATGTTAGGTGATTTATGCCCTTTATGGATTAAAACCAGACTCTGCATCAACTATGTAATTTTCCATGGGAGTTTTGTCATGGATCCCCTCAGGCATGCCACAGTCCAGGTGTTAGTCCCCTTGAAACAACTTCTCCATCACTATTGTGGCCAGAAAGAGTCCCTGTGGGTTTTAAAATTCGCCTGCCCATTGAAGTCTATGGCGGTTCGCCGGTTCGCGAACATTTGCGGAAGTTCGCGTTCGCCGTTCGCGAACCGAAAATTTTATGTTCGCGACATCACTAATTATGTTTACTGTCAGAAAATGGTAGCGCATATAATAATGACTGACATGGAGTAGTGACAGTTTCAGGACACAGTGGTGTGGACTTCTACTTTTAATTTTATTTTTCAAACCTAACAAACACGTGTTTGTTAAATACAGGGAATAAGTAAACATAATATTTAAAAAACATTCTGGGAAGTCACAATTTACCAAGAACACATAATATGGGTTTAGGCTAATGACAGAGCACTGGTAATGCTAGCATACCAAACACTTATTTTGCATGTTTCCTCTCTCTTAACACAATGAAAACGATGGTATTGTTGCTAAATAAAAATAACCTTAAGATGCACCATTGTTCTAGTTCTGTTAAAGTATTATCTAACTAAAGAATATCACTGTCCATAGCAGTGTGTGTCTAGTTAAAGCAGAGTGCACGTGAATATCTACATGACGGTCAAGGCAGTGCATAATACATGTCTTGTACGGCACAGAGGGATGTGCGTGTTTGTATGTACATACTGTATATAGGTATTGTCATACTAAAATCTACATAATGAATGAATTGCCCCATCTTTTTGTGGGAATCTTTAAATAAAGCACATGTCCTTTCTAGATATTAAGCACTGAGCTGCGACTCCAGGATTTCTCTTGCTTTTTGCAATGCTGTTTCTGAAGGAACATTGATATCTGGCAACAGGCCTTTTCCTTCCCAAGAAGCTCCAGGTTCTGCACTAATAGAGCGAGAAGTCGGAATGCTGAGGTACAGGAGTGTGTCATCTACATGGTATGTCTGTGGAGGATGGCATCCTCCACTTGTTTTCTCGCCGACAACACTTGCCCTTCCCAGTCGCTTCATTACGTACACAAATTCTTCAGCAGCTCCTTCAGTCACAGAACTGGTTAGGATAATTAGAGGTTTTTTGGACCCATAAGAAGGACCTGTTAAAAAACAAAACAAAATTAAATTATAAAAACATGTTTAGTGTGGGTTTTTAAACCTGGTTAGAGTAACCTTTACTGGCATTGTAAAACACTAAGCAATTAGGACAATAATGTGTGTGAATATATGTTTTGGATTGCAAAAGCTATTATATAGGAGATTATCATGGTTGGCTGATTCTGTTGACTGGTTTGATTAAAGGGACACTATAGTCACCAGAACAACTACAGCTTAATTGTTCTGGTGAATATAATCATTGCTTTTAGGCATTTTAATGCAAACACTGTCTTTTCATACCAATGGGTTGTGATCCGTGAGCAGGGAAAAGGACTGTCCATACAAATAGGGTTGCAATGTCTATGCCCTCTAGGGACATATCCAAGTGGCCACTCCTCAGATGGCCACTGGAGTTGCTTTCTGGGGCAGTGCTGCACAGTAGGCAGCACTGCCATTCAGCGTCTCTACACTCTGCATGGGGATGCTGATATTTTATTTTCCATTTTAACAAATCAGCACCTCCTCATAGAGATGCATTGAATCAATGCATCTCTATGAGGAGATGCTGATTGGCTAAAATAGTGTTTGGCCCCGCCCCCTTGTCGATTTCAGCCAATCTAATACAATTTGGGAATTCCAATTGTAGCGGAGAGCTGCTATTACACAGGTTATCTCCACTTTAGATCCCAGTAAGGCTCAGGAACAAGTATTAGAAATCCATAAGGCAATAATTCCAGCAGGCAAAACAATCCAACAATATCCCAACATCAATCCCAATGACTGGATGACACACAGCTTCAGGAGCAGAGCTGAACTTTTAATCACACAGATTCCTTATGAAGGGTTCTCCCATGTAAGGGAGGGATTTACAATAATTGGGACAGTAGCCAATAGTACAGTAGTTACCTCCCATACATCTCCTCCCTTCAGTGTGACACATAATCCACTTATCTCTTTTACAGTTTTACCCGGTTTCTGGATGTACCCTAAAACTGTGAGGTACAATTATCTAAGTGGCACCCCCTGGTAGCCCTGATCAGGGTTACTAACATATTCAAAATTCACCCAGAACGGACCAGGGGTTCGGGAGTTATGTGAGTGTCCGATTTGAGTTCCAGACACTCGATGACCAAACACCGCTGAGGTTTCGTGCGTAAGATGGCTGCCGCCCCGTGTTCGTATGCCGAACGGCGGCCACCCAGATACATCAACAAAGTACCGATTAACTTGCGGTTAGAGAAGTGTGAAAGCCTAATAAGGTACACACTTCTCTCTGGGGTGGTCTACTGGTTCGGTAGTTTTCATTCGTATGGGATACGGATGAAAACTAACGAACAAACATCCGAATACTACATACAATTTTAATTATACATGGAAATAAACACACAAATTGCATTTTTAACATAACCCTTGAGGACAGTCCAATGCCATCTGCTACACCAATTATGTCACCAAGGAGGCGGATTGGGGGCGGGGCCAGCGTCGGCAGACCCACGCGGCACTGGAAATAAGGTTAGTTTTCACCTTTTCTATAGGGGCTGGGGCTGGGGGAAGGCACCTACATGGTAGATTAAACACTATAGGGTTAGGAATACATGTTTATGTTCCTGACCCTATAGTGTTCCTTTAAGTTCTCTTGCCAATTTATAGCAATTAGATCCTTATACCAGGAGTTCTGCATCCTGTTGTGATGATCTAGTGTGAGAGTAGCCGATATGCATCTGTTTTAATCTCAGTCCAGTGCTAATTGGGATACAGTGAAGTGAACTTTAGTATGAACCAGGGAAGAGAGGACTGTACCGTCCTAGAACAGATCTACTACTCCTCTATTTGACCGCTAGGGACCATGATGGCTAAAATAACTGGGGTAAAGGGTGGTTATGTGGAATACTGTATATGAAGATCTCAACTGTAAGTTACCAAATCCTGTAGATCTGTCACTTTCTTATGCAAGATGCTACTAAGGAGCTTGTCCATGCTCTTGTAATTCCTCGCATTGGTCTCTCTCCTAATTGGTCTTCCCAAAAGCCATATTGCCTTGTTACAGTCTGTAATGAATGCTGCTGCAAGACTGATTTTCCTCTCCAGTCGGTCATCTCACACCTCACTTCTCTGTCAGTCCTTACATTGGCTTCCTGCCACTGGGAAAAGCTCTGCCCAGAGCATTGTATGTCATGATTTCAGAAACTGGTTTAGTTTAAACTATCTTTCTTATTAAAGCAACACTCCGGACCTCTAAAGTACATTAGTTTGCTGAAGTGCTTTATGTGAGAAGACTGTGTCCTCTTTTTTTCATTTCACAAAAAATGTAGATTTAAAAAGAAATGGACACTTTTATAGATTAACCTGGTTACAACCCAATTAATCAGACAACCGACCCTGTTACTTCCTTGTAGTCCAGCTCAGTGGAGCTAATGTCAATAGGCAGTAATTGATCAGAGCACCTGCCTTGCAAATACTTCTCATTGAGCTGCATTGAGAAGTCTGTAATTGGACAGCCTCAGACAGTCTGAAAAGGAGGGCTTGCAAAGGCTTAAGGCAAGAGATCTGCAGCTTTGGAAACTGTTTTTAGATGTATCCTCATTGAAAAATGCTTAATTAAATGTATACATGTTTTCATTGGGGTATATGAACTAAACATTGATATTTTTTATTTTCATTTGGGCAGTAGAGTGTCCCTTGAAATCCACCTGATGTATTTTTATAGAGTGTTAAGCAATCCTTTGCAGATAGCTCCTGTCAAAGCCTCAATGATTTTAACTTACCTGCAAGCTGTGAGAGGCTCCATACATCAGTGATGGTATTCGCTGCTCGACTGTACACCTTGTCTAGAAGGATAGGTGTCCCTTCATCAAAGAAATATGAACAAATGGCTGGAATGGAAGAGGTGGGCCCTCCAATGTTGAATCTGTAAAGTGAGTTACAAATGAATGCATATGTTACATATAAATCACGTTAGTTACATAAGTATTTACATCAATGGAGATTGGAGAACCATTAGACCATTGCATTCATAGAACTATCGCCATTTTGTTACACCTTGTGTGACCAAAGCAAGGAATTGTGCTGGAGGGAATCTATATATCTCCCCAGATTTTGCAAGGTTCCTACTTTATGTAATTAGCCCCAGGGAAATGTGTTATGTTATAATGAATGTTGCACTTTAAATATGTGTATATTTGGGCCCTGGGGTGGAGCACTTGGAGAGTAGGGTGGGCCAGTGCTCCACACCACATTTTGGAAGTTGCTTGTAACCTACAGGTGAGAAGTCCAGTTCCAGAGTTTGAATTCTAATTTAACTCACCTGAAAAGGATTGTCAATTATCAGTGCTATTACGTAAGTACTCCCCTGCCAAAGGAGGAGGGAGATTATGTTTGATTTCTGTGAGTGGAAACAGAGAGCTGAAAAACCCTGAAACAGTAAGGTTGTTGTTTATGCTTATGTTGGGAAATGGACAAGCCATCCAACCCAGTTAGCTGATTATTTTGTTTAGTTAGTGCTCAGAAGAGCGAGGATTTTATTTTATATATTTTGTTACAACCTTTTATACCTTACTGTGCATTTATTTTGGAACCACAATAAAAAGAGCAAGTCCTTTTACCTCATCCAGCGTGTGAAGTGTCTCTAAAGCCTGAAAAGACTGTGTGTAACACCCCAATCCCAGGACAAGGTACCAAGGGAAAGGAGTACTATTGTCACACTTGGCAAATCCGACAAAATATATTGCTTTAAAAAATAACATTATTATAAAACTGAAACAAGAAGAGAGGGTTAAACAGTACCTTTAACAGAAATATACATGAAGATACGTGGTTTCAAATAATTAGTTATACTTTTTAATAAAAAGACAATGATTAGCATTTTGCTGCATGCAATAATAATTACAATTGCAAGGCAATTATTGCCGTTTCTCAGAAACTGCAATAATTACAATTGCATCCAGACCACTTCGATGAGATGAAGTTGTCTTGGTGCCTACAGTGTCCCTTTAACAGCGAGCCCTGCTGGACAAATTGTGTAAATCGATGGAACTCTTTCTAACATGGCCAGCTAGTCTGCTTCTCTTTCTTATTTTCTTGGAGATTTAGCATTCTCTACTCAAGTTTCACCTTCAACAGGAATTGTCCAATTACTGAACCAAAACAAAACCTAGAATTTGAGCTACGTGTTTTGTTTCACTGTAATTTAACCCCTTAAGGACTGAGAAGAGACGCATTTGCAACCAATTTCTTTCTAGCACTTTTTCTATGCGTTCATTCTGCCACAATTTCCCTCTTTCTGTTTAAGTGCACCCATACGCATTATACATAATTTTCGAAAGGAGAAATATTGATACCCTACATGTATACAATGACCAGCAACAGCATTAAAACACTGACAGGTGAAGTGAATAACATTGATTATATTGTTACAACACCTGTCAAGGGGTGGAATACATTAGGCAGCTAGTGATGAATTTCATGTGTTGGAAGCAGGAAATATGGGCAAGTGAAAAGATCTGAGTGACTTAGATCAAGGCCAAATAGTAATGACTAACTGACCGGGTCAGAGCATCTCCAAAATAGCAAGCCTGGTGGGTTGTTCCCTGTACGCAGTGTTTAGGACCTATCAAAAGTAGTATAAGGAAGGACAACCAGTGAACTGATTGTGGATCATCATGGCCACCCAAGGCTCATTGATACACATGATGATCGAAGTCTAGCTCATCTGGTCTGATCATACATAAGAGCTACTGTAGCTCAAATTGCTGAAAAACTTTATGCTGGCCATGATAGGAAGCCGTCAAAGCATACAGTGCACTGCAGTTTGCTGTGTATGGGGCTGCTTAGTCGCAAACCAATCCCGAGTGCCCATGATGCCCTGTCTATTGCCTGATGAATAACGTTTTCTTCAGGTGGACGTAGGGCTGTGTGTGCATGTCCTGGAGAAGAGATGTCAGCAGGATGCACTGAAGGCAGAAGAAGAAGAAGACTTCTAATAAATGGTAGAAGCACTATTTGCGCAGCCTCTATTTTTTTCTATTTGGTTCTCTAGAGGCAGAAAAAGGCAGGACTTAAAGGATCTGCTCCTAATGTCTTCGTGCCAGATACCACAGGACACTTTCAGAGATATTGTGGAGTCAATACCTCAACGCATCAGATCTGTTTTGGCAGCACAAGGGGACCTACGTGATATTGTGATATTGTGATATTGGGCAAGTGGTGTTAATGTTGTGGTTGATCAGTGTACATAATGCAATATTACATTGAATTTAAAAAAAAAATTTACTATGACAAATTTGTACACACAAAGTGCAACTAAAGAAAACTAATTAGTTCTGATTGTTAATTTTTAGAAGTTGCAAAATAAATACTGAAAGGAGTGAATCAAAGTTTTACTTTGCAAAATTTGATATGCTGAGACGACAAGCTTTTATAATAGTCACAGAATGCAAAACTGTAAGACAAAAGTATATATTTTTAGTGAGCACATCCCCTAGGCCAGTGATGGCAAACAGATGGCACGCGTGCCAAAGGTGGCATGCCAGGCCCTCTCCGTGAGCACGTGGCCATAGGTCGCTATCAGTGCAGAGTAGGCTCCTGCCTGCATACTCTTCTTCCATGTCAGGAGGACCCGGAATCTGGGGAGGGATCTGAGAGGCAGCTCTCCTGTCCTCCAGCAAGCAATCTGTGTAGAGCGTTGTCGGGCGTTACCATGGCAACGCGCCACACTGCATTCTGCACGCGGGAGGACAGGAGAGCTACAGGACCTGTCCATCTTATCACCACCGGACCACCAGTGCTGGCTGTGTCCCCCCTCCTTCACCAAAGGTAAGAAGAAGGGAGGGGGGGATACAGATTGTATTAATATATTTGCAACAGCACCCCCGCACACACACACACACACAAACCCCCCCACATACACACAGCACCCCCCCACACACACAGCACCCCCGCCCCCTCAAACACACAGCACCCACACACAGCCTGGGTGGACTTAAAACCCGCACCAAAAAAAACCCCATTATTTATGTGCTGGGCGGGAGAGGGGGATAAACTGGGGGAAGGGGGATATGCTGGGGTAGTGAGGGGAAGATGCTGAGGGGAAGATGCTGTGGGGAGAGAAGAGGAGATGCTGCGGGGAGCGAAGAGGAGAAGCAAAGCTGGGGGGAGAGAAGAGGCGAATATGAGGGAGAAAAGGAGGCGAATCTGGGGGAGAGAAGGAGGAGAATCTGGGGGAGAGGAGTAGGAGATGCTGGGGTTAGAGGAAGAGGAGATGCTGGGGGGAGAAAGGGAGAGGAAGAGGAGAATCTGGGGGAGAGGAAGAGTGGAATCTGGGGGAGAGGCGGAGGAGAATCTGGGAGAGGAGGAGCAGATGCTGGGGGAGAGGAGGAGGAGGAGAATCTGGGGGGGAGGAGATGTTGGGGGGAAGGGGAGAGGAGGAGATGGGGGAGAAGGGGAGAGGAGGAGATGCTGGGGGGAGAAAGGGAGAGGAAGAGGAGAATCTGGGGCAGAGGAAGAGGAGAATCTGGGGCAGAGGAAGAGGAGAATCTGGGGGAGAGGAGGAGGAGAATCTGGGGAAGAGGCGGAGGAGAATCTGGGAGAGGAGGAGCAGATGCTGGGGGAGAGGAGGAAGAGGAGAATCTGGGGGAGAGGAGGAGGAGATGTTGGGGGGAGAAGGGGAGAGGAGGAGATGTTGGGGGGAGAAGGGGAGAGGAGGAGATGCTGGGGGGAGAAGGGAGAGGAGGAGATGCTGGGGGGAGAAGGGGAAAGGAATATGAGAATCTGGGGGAGAGGAAGATGAGCTGCTGGGGGAGAAGGGGAGAGGAGGAGGAGGAGATACTGGGGAGAAGGGAAGATGCTGGGGGGAGAAAGGGAGAGGAAGCAGAGAATCTGGGGGAGAGGAGGAGGAGATGTTGGGGGAGAATGGGAGAGGAAGAGGAGAATTTGGGGAGGAGGAAGGGGATAATCTGGGGGAGAGGCGGAGGAGAATCTGGGAGAGGAGGAGGAGATGTTGGGGGGAGAAGGGGAGAGGAGGAGATGCTGGGGGGAAAAGGGGAAAGGAAGATGAGAATCTGGGGGAGAGGAAGATGAGCTGCTGGGGGAGAAGGGGAGAGGAGGAGGAGGAGATACTGGGGGAGAAGGGAAGATGCTGGCGGGAGAAAGGGAGAGGAAGCAGAGAATCTGGGGGAGAGGAGGAGGAGATGTTGGGGGAGAATGGGAGAGGAAGAGGAGAATTTGGGGGGGAGGAAGGGGAGAATCTGGGGGAGAGGTGGAGGAGAATCTGGGAGAGGAGGAGGAGATGTTGGGGGGAGAAGGGGAGAGGAGGAAATGCTGGGGGGAAAAGGGGAAGGAAGATGAGAATCTGGGGGAGAGGAAGATGAGATGCTGGGGAGAAGGGGAGAGGAGGAGGAGGAGATACTGGGGGAGAAGGGAAGATGCTGGGGGGGAGAGAAGAGGAGAATTAGTTCGGACAACTGTATGAGTTGTTTTTTCTAAACTTAAACCTCAGTATTCAGGTTTAATTTCCGTGTTGGCACTTTGAGGAAAACAAGTTGGCATGTATTGCGGTTTTGGCACTCTGGCTCAAAAAGGTTCGCCATCACTGCCCTAGGCTATGTAAATAAAAGCATTTTAATAGTTTAATTTAACCTTTTTATCCCAAATCTTGGTTGGGGTCAGGGTCTCCCTCTGTCCGCAGGCAAGTACAGAATCAGTCCGATCACTGAGCCGCTTAAATTTAAGATTTAAGTTTTAAAGGACTGTATGCAGCACTGACTTTGAGTCCTCCCTCTATCTTATCTGTTAGTCTGGAACCATTAATATGGCCCCCAGCTGATACAGAATAGAGGGGAACCCTTGGTATTGATTGATACCTGTGTCTTCCCGGTGTAAGCAGGGATTTACATTGTTACATAGTTACATAGGCTAAAAAGAGATGTGTCCATTAAGTTCAGCCTTTCTCCCATTTGTTTTGCTGTTGACCCAAAAGAAGGCAAAACAACTCAGTTAGAAGCGCTTTCCAATTTTACAATAAACTAGGAAAAAAAATCTTTCTTGACGCCAGAATGGCAGTCAGATCTCTCATTAGCTCAAGACGCTATTACCTCACAAACTTAAAATGATATCCCTGAATATTATGTTTTTGCAAGTATTTATCCAATTGCTGTTTAAGAAATTTACTCTAATAACACCACCTCTTCAGGTAGAGAATTTCACATGATTATTGTTCTTAGTGTACAAACCTCTTTCCTTTGCCTTTAGACTAAATCTCCTTTCTTCCAGTCTAAATGCGTGTCCTATGTATAGTCCTGTTTATGAATAGATTTCCAGACAATGCTTTATATTAGCCCCAAATATATTTGTATAATGTGGTCTTGCAGGATCCTCTGCAAACCTCAGTGCTGTACTTTCAAGAGTACAGCAGTGCCATCAGCTCCTGGCGCTGAAGCCATCAGAGGATGTCTGTGCCTGCAAGAGACAGGTTAAGGTAAGTTAAACCCACCGTTGCTTGCACAAGCCACCGAACCCCCAGTGGCGATGTCACAGTCGGGGTTCTTTGCGAATTATGCAAAGTCTCCAGACGGTGACAGTTCTGCTTTAAAACATCAAACTCCATCAGAGAGCACCCTTTTATAAAGCCTTGCAGGTACACACGACACCCACACTATAACACACATATGCAGCAGAACCTTTTCCCTTCTACACTGACTACTACACACACACACACACACTACTACCTATGTTGTTACCCACACCAACACTATTACGCTTACTACTACCCACCCCCACACAGTTAAAAACACTCACTGACATTGTTACACACACAAACTTGAAATATACACACATATATATATATACATACACTCAAACAGAAACACACACTCCATATGCTGTGTGTGTAGTGATGTCCAGAACAGTTCGCAGTCGCGAACACGCGCGATGTTCGGTCCGCCCCCTATTTGTCATGGAGGTGGGAGGGTCTGGGTGGGAGGGTCTGCTGCTGATTTGCTGGAATGTGTCTGCTGACTGTGAGGTACAGGGTCAAAGTTTACTCAATGATGACCAATAGGGGGCGGACCGACACGCTATGTTCGCCGGCAAATGGTTCTGGCGAACTGTTCGGGACATCACTATGTGTGTGTATAAAACATTTTTTTAATATTATAGAAATAATCAAGATGGTTTTGATTGTTTTCTGCCTACAAATGCTTGTGGTATAGACCTACTGGGAACAATATGAGAGGATTATAGAATTGGGGGGGGGGGGGGGGGCAAGTCATTATTATAATTGTAGAAATGCTATATATCCAATACTGTTTTCTTATCTGTAACTTCAGTAAATGTTCTTTTTTCCTGTGCATCAAAAACACATTTTTTTTTCAATTACTAAAGTGTGAATTATGCACACTGAATCAAAAATACATTAACACATTATTTTCACAAACAACAAATCTCTAGCTATTACAATACTATACCAACTCGGATATTAACACAGGGGGGGTGGGAAGTTAAAATGATAAAGAGGTGACTGACCAGAGGTTCAAAATGATGAAGTAGAGTACAGAAAGGTACATAGAAAGACAGATTTAAAACAAAAATATGCTAATTAAGTGAGACATAAGATGGGCTAAAGATTGACAAACAGTGGGAGGCAGAAAACATGACTTAAGACTGAAAGAGAGATAAAGTGTAAAAAGGACAGACATAAAATAGCAACACATTTGGCTTTTTATTCACATTTATAGCAGTTTATTCATCAATAGCAGTTTGATACCCCATTGCTAGTGCAGAAGTTTACCTGTAATTTGCAACTCACAAATGTATCTTCATTATTCTTGTATGCTGCTAAAACTATATTGTAAATGTTTTTTAGGCTCAAAAGAAGGTATTTTATGCTACGTACCTCATATCAACAATTAAGGCATCTGTGCCGACAATCTTGTTCCAGACATGCTCGACAAGCAGATGTGAAACTTGACTAAGAAGATCACAGTCAGCAAACATGTCAAATCGCATGTAACCAATGTTCTTATTAAACACATCAGTATGGAAGGAAAACTTGATGAGGTCCTCAAACATCTCTGGAGATGGGATCTGAAAAGTCAAAGTCAAAAGAAACACTTGAGCTATAGCAGATTAAAATACCAAAATGTTTTATTTCAGGGTCTGTGTTATGAGAGTTGCCATCAAAACGAATGGCAAGCCATGCTAAATAAAAGAGGTTAAAGAGGAACTGTCACTTAGAATTTTTAATATTATGTTGATGTATCCCTTAACAAATATGTATTTGTAGGATGAGAAAATGTATAATAAATGTAGAAAGCCATATCTGTTTATCCCATAACTGGATCTTTATGAATCATCAGTGGCAGAACTACCGCTATCGCAGGGGTCAGAACTGCAACCGACCCGTCGCTCTAGGGGGCATGGCAGCCCTGTGGACCGCTGCAACTGGGGAGCCTGTCGGCCATGTAATGCGCACGTTCAGGGCTCATCGTGTGAATGGCAATGGAATTTCCAGGGGGCCTGGTCAGCGCTGCGGCGATTTAAGAGCCCATCAGGACCCCCTGTGATGAGGTCAGAGCTGGGAAGAAATTACTGCCCCAGTCATTTCCTCCCCGCAACCATGAGAGCCGTGCGGATGGAAGAGCCAGCCACTGGACCCCAGGGGAAGTCACCCTCCTGCACCTAAAAGGAAACAATAGGGTGACTAAAAATGTTTGCATGTGTGTATGTACATTTATATGTATATGTATGTGTGTTTGTATGTGTCTGTATCTGTTTGTATGTGTGTGTCTGTCTGCTTGTGTGTCTGTATGTGTATCGGTATGCCTGCATATCTGTATGTCAGTGTGTGCCCTCTGTATCTGTATGTGTGTCACTGTTTGTATCTGTATGAGTGTCATTCTGTGTATCTGAATATTTGTCCTTAAGTGTCTGTGTATCTGCATGAGTGCCTATATATGTATCTGTCTGTATGTGTGTCTGTGTATCCGCATGTGTGTTTGTATCTGTAGGAGTGTCATTCTGTGTATCTCAATGTGTGGTATTCTGTGTGTCTGTGTATCTGCATGTGTGTCTGTATGTATAAATGTATCTGTGTATATGTGTGTTTGTGTGTCTGTGTATTTGCATGTGTGTCAGTGTGTGTATCTGTGCTTCTGTATATGTATGTGTCTGTGTATCAGCATGTGTGTCCGTGTATGTATCTGTATGTGTTATATGGTGTGTAACTGTGTGTATGTCAGTGTGTTTGTCTGTTTATCTGCATGAGCTTCAGTGTATGCATCTGTGTGTCTGTGTAACTGTCACCCCATCACACACACACTGTCACCCCTCTTCACCCTTCTCCAATCCTGTCACTCACCCATGTCATACTCACCTCCCATCGCTCTGCCATATTCATCCTATTGCACTCACCTTATCTAGCACTGTCACACTCACCCCCCACAATCCTGTCACACTCATTCTCCATCAATCCTGTCACACTTGCCCCCTTTCACACTACCACACTGACCATATCACATTAACCCGTCCAATTCTGTCACACTCCAACCATGTCACACTCACCCTGTGGGGCTTGAATGAAACACATGGAGGGGCTGAGGGGCATGAATGTGACAAATGGAGGGGCTGAGGTGGGGGTGGGGGAGGGGGATGAGACGTATGGGGGGGGGGGGGGGGCCCAGGGCAATTTTTGCACAGGCGTCCCGTGGTTTCTAGTTACATCTCTGTGAATCATTATTATATCTGTTCTGCTATTATTTATTGTTTTCTGACCTAGATTATGATGCTAAATAGTTTGCATAAACTTAGAACAAAACAGTGATTTTAATGAAAACAATTTTTAATGCAAGTTATAAGTGATTTTCAATGTTTTATTTTATGGTGTAAATTTCAGATAAGTGCCTCAAAATTAAACAGTGGCTTTTCATACCAGTGGTTTCCAATAGATTTCCGGAAACAGATAGCTATACTCCTTTAATTGTATAAACATGTATATGTTATAAAACCAAAATTCCACTGGTAAATCCTGGATGACCAATTTGTTTGAGCATAAACTAAAAGGAATTTGATTTGTTCACACCAGCAGAAACAAATTTGTGCACAAGTCTAATCGATTGTACTTAATAATTAGCCCTATTGTAATTTTGACTGTACTGATATAATTTGGGGTACAGATTTTGAGAGCATTGTGGTTAAAATCAATATTATAATGTATCCAACATATTTTGGTGCGCTCTACAAATGGAAATATAAAAAACAAAATAATGCATCATGACATATTAAGGTTATAAGAAACCAGATGTGGGGAAAGCTTGGCACAAATAATCTCCCATCTCCTTCCGTTCAGACAATGATTTTACGTAATGCAAAGGACCAAAGCTGCTGCACTTTAGTGTTGTTTATGGATTCAGACTAGCATTTTCTAAAGCACCAAAATATTCTGCAGCACTGTGTAATTGGGGAAAAAGAGAGTACACTACACACAGACCATTTCAAAAGGTAATGAGGTCACTGCCATGAGCTGAGATCTATCCATTGAAATTCTTTCCTATAAAGTACTTATCCTGTGAGCTTGCAATCTAAAAAAATAAATAGGCAGTTGAAACAAGGGGTAGGAGGGGGAATTGACGGCCAGAGAGAATTAAAACATAAGTGCAGATATCGGTAACACGCAAAGGATTTGAGGGGGTAATTGAGTAAGATCTCAAGCAGCTGGAGAAGCATGCCATAAAGTTCGAAGATACCAGGGTGTCAAAATCAGAAATCTAGCATTAGGTTTTCATTTGCTATTAACGTGTGTGAAACTTTAAGTGTGTACTTGTTGACTGTTATTTCTGCTAACCTTGACTAATTATATTTTATCATTGGTTTGGAGTAGCTTAGCAATTATTTTGCTCATCTTACCTGCATTGGCACTACTCCTGGGATACGATCTTTGGAATTTTCAGGTATATATAAGGCCTTTAGGTGAACATCTCCAGAGAGAGTTTGAAGGTCATAATTAAGTTTCTCAGCCAACTCTACCTCAGATTTTATCATTTTGTAGTCCTTCTTCTCCACCAGAGACAGAAGTTTGGATGCTACCTCAGCTCCTGTTTCTGCAAATGCATAGTTATCTGCTACCAGCTTTCCTGCTGTCTGAATAATAGAGGGAATTTTAGAGCGGAGATTGATAATACGGTGGGCAACATTCATGGCCTCATTGGCTTGGATGATGATGTGAGGTTCAACTCCAGATACACTCCATACTTTTCCGGTCACTGAGCTGATTACCACTTGGTTAGGGATTGACACATAAAGATGGCTGTCCTCCACTCTGTACATGCCCACAGACAGTGAAACACCTCCTGTTGGCTCCCCAATGATGGTAGCTCTGTTTAAATCCTTCATAGACCTTGTAAAGGCTTCAGCTGCAGATCCTGTCATATGACTAGTAAGTACATATATGTCCTTAGTGGAACCATATCTTTGACCAGCCACCACGGGCAATGTCCATATCTCAGTGCCTTTGGAAGTGCTACGGTCATATACAGTATACAGATGTTGGAGAGGTTCTGGCTCAAAGAAGTATGAGCAGAATATAGGTATAGCATTGGAGTAACCTCCTGTATTAAATCGCATGTCAATTATTAAGAAACTTGTGTCCACCAGCTTGTTCCAGACCATACTCACAAGCTGAGGACCAATAGCTTTTATGATTTCTGAATCAGCCATCATATCAAATCGCAAATATCCAATATTTCCTGGAAGGACGTCAATCTTAAATAAAGCATCAATTATATAGCTGAGCTCTTCAGGTGAGGGGATTTTGGGTGGCTGGTCTTCCAAAATCTCTGGTTCTATGTCACTGTAGAATACGTGCAATCGGTGATCACCTGAGATATCTTGCATATCAGAGGTAAGCTGGGATGCAAGAGACTCTAGATCCACTACTGAGCGGTATCCGCCTTCAGACCATTTACTTTTAATTATGCTGCTGACTTTGTTAGCCACCTCAGGAATGGCATAATGGACTTCAAGTAGCCGACCAGTGCCTTCTACCAAAGCACCAACATCTGGGTGAAATGCAATAATTTCTTTAGCTTTGTCTAATGCTTCTTCAGCCAGGACAATAGCATCTGGGACTACTCCACCCCCAAGCCAGCAATCACCATTGTTATCAATAAAGTTTATTATTGGCACAGTAATAGTCAATTGTGTACCTTCTAGATTAAATGATTTGGAATGCATAAGGGTTCCTGAGGTTATTTCACCAATGATTGTTGCTCTGCTTAAAGATTGCATGAGGTAAGCAAATTCCTCAGCAGCTGTGGCAGTTCGGTGGCTTGTTAATACATAAACTCCTCTTTTAGAGCCATATGGATTTCCAAGCAGATTAGGAATGCTGTAGAACTCCTTGGTTGAGTTTAGCAACTGATCATGCAAAGTGAACAGGCGTATCCTAGTTTCTGGTTCTTGAAAGTAGGAAAGCAGCACGGGGACTGCTGCAGATGGGCCTCCAGAGTTATATCTCAAATCTATAATGAGGTTGTCTGTGATGGTGATGGGATCCCATACTTTGTTTACAATGTAAGGTCCTAATTTAGCTAGAATAGAGGCATCTGCAAACTCATCAAAACGTAGGTAGCCAATATTCCCTGTTAGGATGTTCACTTTGAAGACTGTGTTAACCAAGCCTTGGAGAAAGGATTCATCATCTGGTAGATTGTCAAACACTGGGAAATCCTGTGGGATAACTGGTGTGTCAGTCCTACCTTTCAGCACCAGTCTTGGGTCATCTGTAACAGACTGGAGTTCATAATTAAGCTTGGCAGCAAGATCATCCTCAGATATAACTGGAGCATAGTCCATGTTTGAAAGATGCTTTATCAAAGCGGGAACACGGTCAGAGAAAGCATATTTTTTTTTGAGAATGTCTTTAAGCTGTTCAAGAACACTGGGAATTTTTGAGCGAACAGACAGAATAGCCAGAGCTTTATTCAGTGCATCCTCTGCATTCACTACCACACAAGGAAAAACACCAGCTACCTCCCAGCTCTGTCCAGTTAGTGGACTAATAGACCGAGACACTGGAACAGTAATATAAAAATCAGACTGGCCAATCCTTATTTTCTGTATATCCAGTGACCCTCCTGCTGTTTTTTCTCCAACAATGATTGCTCTATTAACATGCTTAAGGATATATGCCACATCCTCGGCTATGCCCTGAGTGTGTCTGCTTGTTAATACCACTACATCTTTATCTTTTCCATAACGCTCACCCATTGTTGCAGGTAATGTCCTCAGTTCCATGGTGGTGTTGGATGGGCGATTATAAATGGTATCAATGTGGATGACAGACTCACACTCACACAAGTAGGACACGACAAAAGGAATCCCGGAAACCTTACCTTGGGTACTATATCTAAAGTCCAAGATAAGAGCTGAACTCGGCATCAGTTTCTTCCATATATTATTAACCAGGAAGGGACCAATTTTCTGTACTACATCTTGACCTATGATGCAGTCAATTCTAAGGTAACCAATGTTACCAGGCAAAAGCTCATACTTTATAGAATGATCCACTAGGTATTGCAGCTGCTCTGGAGAAGGAATTGTTTCTTCTTCCTGTTTCACTTCATGGTGTGATGGTTCATAAGAAATTACCAGACGTGGGTCATTTAATGAGCCTTGAACCCCAGCAGTGAAGACACTTGCTAAGTTGTACGGATCTGAGACATGCAGCATCTCCCCGCTTTTGATGGCCTGTTCTATGGTCTCTTGCATTCCAACCAGGTTCTCTGGGAAACAGTAATTATCAAGAAGTATTTTAGCCATGTCCAATACCAAGGAAGGCTGAAAAACAGGATTACTGAGTGCATGGCAAAACAATAGGACAAATGCTAGTGTTTGACACCGCGGAGCCATATTGCAAACAGCCCCACAGGGAATGCCACAAAATGTATCAGAAGAGACGCTCGTTGTCTAACAGCCAGTATCAATCGCTGACAATGGAGAATTAAACAGGGAACAGCCAAAACCTCCTTTTATCCTTATTAAACCTTTAATCCCATTAATAAATGGTTTGCATCAGCATAAGAACACTGCTCGGAAAACTCTGTTATGCTTTAAGTGGAACAGGTCTTAAGTAACAATCCAGATATATATTTATATATATATATATATATATATATATATATATGTATATATATGTGTGTGTATATATAGAGAGACAGAGAGAGAGAGATTTAGTGTTTAACATTTATTGTACAAGTTTACAGATAGTACAAATTAAAACAAAGATTCCTTATAAAAACAACATTCTCAATTTATTATGCAAAACATATTCCACAAAAACTTAAAGCAGCACTGTCATGATGTACTTACCCTTTTCCAATCTCCCCCCCTTTCCTACTCTGTCTTTTGTTTCCTCTAATTTCAACTGTTACTAACTAAAAACAGAAGACAAAGTAGTGACTACTTTGTTTTATGTATTTTTCCTACAATTGACGCTTCTTGACACTGAGTGGAGCTTGATGGCTGCAGGGAATTGGCTGCATCCATCAGTCTCGCAGGATCCTCTATAGACCTCAATGCTGCACTCTCGCGCATGTGTGAGTGTACAGCAGTGATGTTGGCTTCTGGTGCTGCAGCAAGAAGAGGATGGGCCAGAAGAGTAAGGTGGCAACCGCGAGGGACAGGTTCAGGTAGGTTGAACTAACCTTTGCTGCCCCTGCCCAACCACTGGACTGCTAGCGGCGCTATCACCTTAAGGGGTCTTGCAAAGTCCACAGATGGCGACAGTGCCACTTTAAGTGCCAAATCATCACTCAATGGTTAGCAGCCAATCAGATAAAACCTGAAAAAAGGCTCTTTCTTGTTTCATGTTCCAGGATTATTGGTTGCTGAACTGGACTGGGCTGTATAACTATGAAAAAAATATGGATATATCAGTGGCAGATTCAGAGCCTGATCTTGGGAGGGGCACCTGTAGATAATTTAAACAAATAATCTATGCACAATAACCTCTACAGTTCGGTGTAGTGGTTATGGTGCCAGGTGTGCCAGACACCCTCCCAGAGTAAATAGTCAAACCGTTTAAGAACAGTTTGACAACTTACCTGGGGTCTGCTGTGATATGGGGCTGTAGTAGGGCATAGGAGCAGTGGTGTGTGTGAGTGGCGCAATGTGTGAGGGGTGCAATGTGTGAGGGGTGCAGTGTGTGTAAAAGGTTCAGTGTGTTTGTGTGGGGGGTGTAGTGTGTGAATGTGTAGGGTGTGTGGGGCAATGTGTGTATGGGGGCAGTGTGTGTGTGGGGCAATGTGTGTATGGGGGCTGTGTATGCATGTGTGGGGGGCAGTGTATGTTTGGGTGGGCAGTGTTTGTGTGTGTGGGGCAGTTTAAGTGTGTGTGGGGCAATGTGTGTATGGGGCAGTGTGTGAATGTGTATGGGGTGTGTGGGGGTAGTGTGTGTATGGGGGGCAGTGTATGTGTGTGTGGGCAATGAGTGTATGGGGCAGTGTGTGTGTGGGGCAATGTGTGTATGGGGGCTGTGTATGCATGTGTGGGGGGCAATGTGTGTGTGGGGGCAGGGTGTGTTTGGTTGGGCAGTGTATGTGTGTGTGGGGCAGTTTAAGTGTGTGTGGGGCAATGTGTGTATGGGGCAGTGTGTGAATGTGTATGGGGTGTGTGGGGGCAGTGTGTGTATGGGGGCAGTGTATGTGTGTGGGGGCAATGAGTGTATGGGGCAGTATGTGGGGGCAGTGTGTGTATGGGGGGCAGTGTGTGGAGGCAGTGTGTGTATGGGGCAGTGTATGTGTATGTGGGGCAATGTGTGTATGGGGTCAGTGTGTCAATGCGTATGGTGTGTGTGGGGGCAGTGTGTGTATGGGGGCTGTGTATGTGTGTGTGTGTGGGGGGGCAATGTGTGTATGGGTGCTGTCTGTGTGTGGGGACGGGGCAGTGTTTGTATGGGGGGCAGTGTATGTGTGTGTGGGGGCAGTGTGTGTACGGGGGGCAGTGTATGTGTATTGGGGGCAGTGTGTGTGTATGTGGGGGATGTGTGTGTATGGGGGGCAGTGTATGTGTGTGTGGTGGCAATGTTTGTATGGGGGGCAGTGTATGTGTATGTGGGGGCAGTGTGTGTATGGGGGGCAATGTGTGTGTCTGTGTGGGGGCAGTTTGTGTGTATGGGGGGGTGCAATGTGTGTAGGGGGGCAGTGTGTTAATGTGTGGTGAGGAGGGTAGGGGGGATTTTTTAATATATATTTTTTTTAAATAAAAATAAATACATTTATGTCCGCCCTCCCTTCTTACCTTTACTAAGGGAGGAGGGGGGACATTTCTCAATCCCTGGTAGTCCGTGGGGAATCCCTGGTGGTCGCAGTGGTGAGAGTGAACTCTAGCCCGTAACTCCAGGGCTAGAGTTCACTCTTTTGCGAGATCCGGAGCGTTGCCGTGGTAACTGTGGTAACGCTCTATGCTCACGAGAGTTGGACCCGGAGGAGCTGCATCTCTGACCTCCCCTCCTGTCCTTGAAGGCCCATTGCAGGGCTGGTGCTTGGACAGTGCAAGCCCTGCATTAGCCGGCAGGGCAGAGCTTCGGAGGGGGTGGGGGCAATTGCCCCGTTGCCCCCGCCCCCCGAATCCGTCAGTGATATATATATCTTCAGAGAAATAGGCGCACACTCACAGGTCTTTTTTGCAAACCAACCACTTACTACACACATATTGTACATCCAGACAATATTTAGACTCCATTGCAAACTTATACAACAATTGTTTAAATCATTTTTTTTAACTTCAATCTACACTCAATGCCCCATAATGAAAAATTAAAATTAAAAAATGAAATAACTTATATTTTTTTTGCATACAAGGGTTTAGATCCCACAGTTCCCTAGTCAGATTACCAGTTTGGGGCCCTCTTCATTCTTCACATAGGCATGGAAACATACACACTTGTTTTGTTTATTATATACAATCTCACAGCTGTAAATACATATCAGAGCAAAAACCAAGCCATGAGATTACAGGAACTGCCTGCAGAGCTTGTAGGATTGTGTCCAGGCACAGATCAGGGGAAGGTTACAAACAATTTCATCTGTATTGAAGGTTCCCAAGAGCACATTGGCTTCCATAATTCTTAATTTGGGAAAGTTTGGAACAACCAGGACTCTTCCTAGAGTTGGCTGCCAGGCCAAAGTTTGCAATTAAGGCCTGTGTAAAAGAGTTGACCAACAACCCAATGTTCACTCTGTGCTACAGAGATCATGTCACAAAATGGGAGAAACTTGTGCAAGGACAATGACTGCAGAACTCTTCTAATTTGACCATTATGGCAGACGGAAGCCTCTCATCAATGCAAGACCAATGAAAGCCAAGTAAATTTGTAACAAAGCACATAAAGAGCTATCAGATCTGATGAACTATCTGGTCTGATGAAATGAAGATTTTAGGCTTCAATTCAAAGCATCATGTCTGAGGGAAACCAAGCACTACTCATCACGTGCAGGTGTAAAACTCAGTTTTATTATGGGCTGTTGAGTGTAGGTTGATGTGAAAAAATACATACATTTTAAAAATTGTAGCATAATACTGCAACATAAAAAGTGTGAAAACAATAAAGGGGCCTAAATACATCCTGAATGCACTATAAATGTACATACACTGATCAGCTACAACATTAAAATCACTGGCAGGTGAAATGAATAACACTGATTATATTGTTACAATTGCACCAGTCAAGTGGTGAGATATATTAGGCAGCAAGTGGACTGTCTGTTCTTGAAATTCATGTGTTAGAAACAGGAAAAATGGGCAAGTCAAGAGACCTGAGTGGCTTTGACAAGGTCCAAATAGTGATAGACGGCAGGGTCAGAGCATCTCTGAATGGTATCTTGTGGAGTGTTTCCGGTATTCAGTGGTTACCAAAAGCAGTGCAAGTGTTTCCGGTATTCAGTGGTTACCACTAAACGAGTATAAGGGTGATGAGCACCCAAGGCTCATTGATGTGATTGGGGAGTGAAGGCTAGCCCATCTAGTCTGATTACAGAGAAGCTACTGAAATTCAAATTGCTGAAAAACTACATATTGGCCATGATAATAGAAAGGTGTCATCACAGTTTCCTTTTTTTTTATTTATTTTTTATTAGGTAAATGGCTAGATGAGCATACGTCGTTTACCTGGGTATAGATGGCAGCAGGAAGAAAGCAAGCCAGCAGAGGCAGTGTTACCTTTGGTCCTGGCATTCATGTGGATGTTATTTTCTCACATACCACCTACCTTTCATGGCAATGGTGCTCCTCTTTCAGCAGGATAATGTACCCTGACACAATACAAAAATTGTTCAGGAATGGTTTGAGGAACTTGACAAAGAGTTTAAGATGTTGCCTTGTCCTCCAAATTCCCCAAATCTCAATCTGATTGAGCATCTGTGGGATGTGCTGGAATTACAAATCTGATCTGTGAAGGCCCCACCTTGCAACTTGCAGGACTTAAAGGACCAAGGGCAGAGTACAGAATATTTGATAGAGTCCTAAACTCAACATCTGAGGAAAGGGATTTAGGGGTGATTATTTCTGATGACTTTAAAGTAGGCAGACAATGTAATAGAGCAGCAGGAAATGCTAGCAGAATGCTTGGTTGTATAGGGAGAGGTATTGGCAGTAGAAAGAGGGAAGTGCTCATGCCATTGTACAGAACACTGGTGAGACCTCACTTGGAGTATTGTACGCAGTACTGGACAGGGGCGTCTCTAGGATTCATTTTTAGGGGGGGCACATGGTTGGCCAGGGACAAAAGTAAGGGGGCACATTTAACCCCGCCCTCACCGCAGTTTGACCCCGCCCCTGCTGCATGTTAAGCCCCGCCCCCGACACAATGTGTTTTTTTTTTAATAATCCCTGGTGGAGAATTCATTATTTTCCACCAAGGATTATTAAAAAAACAAACACATTTCCCTTGATACAGTCCATACACACACATACACACACACACACACACACACACACAGACTGCTGAGTCCATACACACACACACACACAGAGACTGCTGAGTCCATACACACACACACACAGACTGCTGAGTCCATACACACACACACACAGACGGCTGAGTCCACACACATAGACTGCTGAGTCCACACACACACACAGACTGCTGAGTCCATACACACACACACAGACTGCTGAGTCCATACACACACAGACTGCTGAGTCCATACACACACACACAGACTGCTGAGTCCACACACACACACACACACACACAGACTGCTGAGTCCACACACACACACACTGCTGAGTCCATACACACACACTGCTGAGTCCAGAACCAAATCTCGGGAGGGGCACTGGTGGTGGGCTAGAGCGGGGTGAAAAGGGCTGCAGTGGAGGAATAGGGGACTCTTGTTTAGGGGATAGGAGGCTGTACACATATGCGGCCACACACAGTGATATGAAAACACAATAACACACTGGCACATACACACAGAGAAAAACATATACTTTCACACACATACACTGGCACACCCACAGATACATCCTATACCTACACATTCACACACAGATACCTACATACACAGATACACATACCTACACATATACACACACATACACACACATACCTACACATGCACACACACACACATCCCTAAATATACACAAAATGACACACATACCTTCACATACACACACACAGATACAAGGCAATAGAATATACAGACAAAACTCCAGGTACTGAAGATATATTTATTGGAGTATAGAACACCTTAAAAGTGCAAACGTGCAACGTTTCGGCCCTAGAGGGCCTTAATCATGTTTAAGTCCGTCTAGGGCTAAAAAGTTGCACTTTTATGTGGTGTTCTACCCTTCAATAAATACACCTTCAGTACCCGGAGTGTTGCCTGTATATTCTATTACCTTGTATTGTTGGACGGATTAGCAGTGTCTTTCTAATGCAGAACACCTCTGAGGCTGTGGGCCAGAGTGAAAAGCAGAACCTGAGTGCAGTGGTACACACAGATACATACTAACACACAAACATACTCACAGGTAGACACTGATACTCACAGATACACACACATACACACTGACACCCACAGATACACACACATACTGTCAGGATCGGGACAGGGATCCAACACGCAAAGTACAAACAGTAGCCAGATACGTATACCGGACCTTAGAATGGCCGGACTAACGTAAGTGGTACAGAAAGAATGGTCAAAGACAAGCCGAGGTCGAGGGTAACAGAAGACAGGTATGCGAGAGACAAGCCGAATCAAGGATAACAGAGATAAGCAGAGTAGAGGAGACAAGCCGGGTCAAACCAAAAGGGACAACAAGAATACAAGCACTGAGTGACTAGAGCAAGCTAGAACCACGACAGGGCAATGAGTGAATGGAAGGATCAGTGTTAAATACCCTGGTCTTGGTGAGTAAACACGCCTCCGCCGAATGCTGACTGGCTTCCAGTCAATTGAGTGACAGGTCGGTCCGGGCCGACGTCATGACGTCGGTCGCCGAGCGTGATGTCATAAAATGAGACGGGTCCCTCGCGGCCGGCGTGTGAGTGACTAGGAGAGCCGCGAGGGATGGAGGAAGCCGTCCTGCTGGGAGGATAAACCACCAAGTCTCTACCTCTTTCGGAGGTAGAGACCTCAGGTACCCTGACACATACACACTGAAACTCACAGGTACACACACATACACACTGACACTCACAGATACACACACAGATATACACTGACACTCACAGATACACTCACAGATACACACTGACACTCACAGATACAGATACACACTGACACTCACAGATACACACTGACACTCACAGATACAGATACACACTGACACTCACAGATACACACACATACACACACATACACACTGACACTCACAGATACACACACATACACACTGACACTCACAGATACACTCACAGATACACACTGACACTCACAGATACAGATACACACAGACACACACATACACACTGACACTCACAGATACACACAGGCACACACACATACACACTGACACTCACAGATACAGATACACACAGACACACACACACACACACATACACACTGACACTCACAGATACAGATACACACAGATGTACACATACCTAAACATACACACTGGCACACACACAATTTGCAGCTTCCATAATGTTAACCACCCACCCTGCCCCTTCCATACCTTTTGGTTGCAGGGAGGTGACTTTCTGGGGCTGGCTGATCCTGGTGGGAGTCTGAAACTGCAGAGCTCTCTCTCCTCCCTCCTCCTTCTCTCCCAGCTCCCTCCTCCTTCTCTCTCAGCTGCCTCCTCCTTCTCTCCCAGCTGCCTGCAGCCTGTGTCTTCTCAGCCCGCGCGGTCTGTAAGCTGGGAGGAAGTAACAGTCACTTCCTCCCTGCACTCCCTGCAACTTTAAAGGGGGGGGGGGGGGCACAGAATTATATAGGGGGGGCCATGGCCCCCTCTCCCCCCCCCCCCACCCCCCCTAGCGACGCCACGGGTACTGGAGACCATATCTTCAGAAGGATATTGATACTTTAGAGAGAGTTCAGAGAAGGGCTACTAAACTGGTTCATGGATTGCAGGATAAAACTTACCAGGAAAGGTTAAAGGATCTTAACATGTATAACTTGGAGGAAAGTCGAGACAGTGGGGATATGATAGAAACATTGAAATACATAAAGGGAATCAACACAGTAAAGGAGGAGACCATATTTAAAAGAAGAAAAACTACCACAACAAGAGGACATAGTCTTAAATTAGAGGGGTAAAGGTTTAAAAATAACATCAGGAAGTATTACTTTACTGAGAGGGTAGTGGATGCATGGAATAGCCTTCCAGCTGTAGTGGTAGAGGTTAACACAGTAAAGGAGTTTAAGCATGCGTGGGATAGGCATAAGGCTATCCTAACTATAAGATAAGGCTACGGACTAATTAAAGTATTTAGAAAATTGGGCAGACTAGATGGGCCGAATGGTTCTTATCTGCCGTCACATTCTATGTTTCTATGTTTCTATGTTTATCTGTTTTATCTCCCAGTCGGTCATTGCTTTAAGCTCCATCCTTTACACCTGGCAGGTAAAGAGATAGCATACAGAAAAGAATATATCAGGGTTATTTGCTACACTGAGAATTGTTGAGAATTCAAAGTGCATTTTAAATTTAAGGCCCAAATACTTAAACTGGAAGCATTGCTGACTTGGAGAATGCTTCCAGGTTGGCTATTGTGCCCTTAAAGGGACACTCCAGGCACCCAGACCACTTCTGCCCATTGGAGTGGTCTGGGTGCTAAACTGCAATATTTACCTTGCAGGGTTAAGTCCTTCTCTAGTGGCTGTATATCAGACAGCCACTAGAGGGACCTCCGTGTTCTTAGAACACGAAAAGTGTTTTAAACAACGCTGGGCGTCCTCACGCGATGCATGAGGACCTCCAGTGTCCCCGGAATCCCCATAGGAAAGCATTGAATAATGTTTTCCTATGGGGAGGTCTAATGCGCGTGCGCTGCCACTGCCACACATGCGCATTAGGTCTCCCCCGCAGGCTGACGTCGTGGGGTGGATGAGAGTGGGCGGAGCCTAACCCAGTGCCGAGGGACATTGGCGCTGGGTTCAGGTAAGTCAGGTTTTAACACCTTCAGCAATATGGGATGGGGGGTGGGATGCAGAGGGGCACTGCAGCGTCCTGCAGTGCCAGGAAAACGGATATGTTTTCCTGGCACTGGAGAGTCCCTTTAAATTTAAAAATCACTTTGCATTTCTGACATGAGGGAATGTCCCTGAACATTACTCTTTCTCCTCACAACATTTTAAATATTTGCCATGACTTTGCCTAGTCTAAACTGGATTATTTCATGAAAAACATTACAAGTGTTTTTCAGTACTTTATTAAAACTGATTACCTCATCAAAAACATATACAGTAAGTGTTTTTCAGTACTTTATTCTATGATTTAATTTAGTTAAGAGACCGTTTCCCTTTTAATAAAGAGTTGCTACATTACTATTCACACAGGCTATGTTCTGCGAGTTGTGGGTTTATGATATAGAACACCTGTATCAACTAATTTGCAGCCAGATGTGTACTTTTACATTTTAGGCCAGGGCCACCAGTCACCTGGTCCACTAACTGTGTCACTTTACCTTACCTGATAGGATTACATTGTGTGTCAAGACCTCATGTCACAAATAGTGACCCTTGTGACAATGCTATCTCCATAGCATTTTTACCTTTGGGTGCCAACCTAACGTAGACTTGACAACCCTGCCCCTTTGGCCATTTGCCACAACGTGATGGACTTTGCTTTTCTCTAGGGTCACCTTGTCTAATGACAATTGTATCTCAGCTGCATGTAGAGATTTAGGCTGTTTCCAGATGTAATCTTCACGAGGTAGAACTCTAGACTTACCAACCAATGTGTACGGGCTATATGAGCATAGCAAAACTATAAGGCGGTACATGTCAAGCACTTTAAGGTAAAAGACAGTTAAAGGACATTAAACCACGTGCCAACAGTGACAACTGACAAAAGTGTTCTGTCAAACATAAATTCATTCAAAGTCCAGAAATGAATACCCCTAGTTGTGCCCTGTTACCCAGGGACTAGCATACTGAACCAAAGGTCTGTTGCATAACTTAGGGTCACTGGCACTGGAGGAGATAACTGTAAGGACTGTTAAATAAACAGATGTGGTTAAAATAGAATTATAATGTATACATGTCTTGCTTAGTGTACACAATATGGTACATCTCAAATGATATGTGAAAAATAGCTTACTGGTTGCTTCAATGCTAGTTTAGAAATAAAGGGAAAGCTTATATGTTTTATAAAACAAGCCACATACCATTATGCATAGGACATAAACACATTTTCAGTAGATTACTGTTTCTAGAATGTGTTCATTTGTTGTTGTCATCATAGATCTGACAGATGTTAATGTTTATTATTTAGTCAGTATTCCTCTGTTACAGCATAATTTACTACATTAGGTTTATAATGAATGCATACACCTATTCCTACTTATATCTGTCTTACATTTTGAATTTGTCAATTATAAAGGTACTGGGCCTGTAGCTAAGTGCTTCCTAATTTTTTGTGTAGTTTGATATTGTGTTAGTTCAGTTGAACATTTTCAAACTTTGACTAAACCTTGTCCAATGTGTCTCCTACCCAGCTTTGACCTCAGAGATGGCTTTCCCTAATTTCCCTTATTTTTCTCAAATTACATATTTCTTGAGAAGTACAAAAGGATTCGGCACATGCGAGGTCCAAAACACGAGTTTATTTCAGTCTTAAGATGAATTTTATCAAGCCTGTTATTCATCTCTGGCTCCTGGTTCTGTTTTGGCTGCACAATGACTCTTTCTGTGATTTTAGGCTAGTTTAGCTATGGAGTTTGGGTTGATACTTTTTTGACAAATCTTCCAAAAAATGTTTCTCTATCATTTAATTACTTAAAAGAACATTCAAATCACCATAACATCATGTTGTGGTGTTTATAGTGTTTGGAGTTTCCCTTTAATTATCAGCTTCCAAATATATTATGTGTTATAAGAACTTGCCTCTAGGGTTTCTACGTTTTTATTTGTGGGCATATCATAGGTTTGCAAATAGCATTCTGAAACCACTGCATTCCTGCTAACATGCATGCTGGATGGGCAATGTTCATCCTTAAAAATAAAACAGAGAAAGAGATTGTAAAACAAATGTATTATTTTATTAAATTTTACCAGGATGGATACATTGAGATTTCTCTTGTTTTCAAGTATGTCCTTGGTCCACAAATCATTGCATTGTTACAATAGGATACAATATTACAAAAATACAATATACAAACTATATATATAATACATAACAGGTAATAAATATATTCAACCATGACCATGACAGGTGCATTCTGTGCTGAGGTATAGTGCCCTAGATCTCTTAAAAGATTTTAGATTGAATGAATGTTTGACTGTGTCCCTGAGGTTATTCCATAATTGCAGTGCTCTGTAGGAAAAGGAGGATTGAGCCACTTTATTTTTGTATTGCAGTATGCTAAATATTGTGCTAGTACTGGATTGGAGGTTTTAGGAGGTGGGAACAGCTGGGGAGAGCATTCTACTCCGGTAGGGTGGGAGCTTCCCAGAAATGCTCCTATGCACAAGGCTGGAAAGATGAAGAGTGCGTTGGGATTCCAGCGACAGCCAGTTTAGCTCTTTTAACATGTCACAGTGGTGGGTAAAGTAATTACATTCTAGTACAAAGTGGCAGAACTAATTATATATTATTACGTAATAAGTATTACGGTTATTAGGGTGGGTTTGCGGTGCGGGTGCATACACTATATCTCCATAATCAAAGACCGGCATTAGCATTTGTTGCACTATCTGTTTTCTTACTGTAGGGCTTAGGCAGGGTTTGTTTCTGTACAGGGCACCTAGTTTGGGGTAAAGTTTCTTTCAATGTGAAGGCCAATAGATAGATTGGGGTCTAGCAACATACCTAGATATTTAAAAGAGCAGACTGCTGTCAGTGTGCTATGTGAATTTGTTCTGATACACAGTTGTCGATTTTGTAGTTTGCGTAATTTAGGTACAGTTCCAAAGATCATTGTAACGGTTTTGTCAGTGTTTAGGAAGATAGAGCAGAACTACATACATGCACCTGCTTTAATGGGTGGGTGAGCTGAATTTTAAAAGAAGGAGAGAACAGTCAATCAGTTACTGCCACATTAGCTGTTACTGGAAAAAATATGATGTGGCTATTATTTATATGCCATAGCAATGAACAAGATAGACATTTATAGATAGACATAGATCTGTCGTCATTAGATAAAGACAGAATAGGGGCATCCAGGGTCTTGTAACAGGACTAATTCATTCTGAAAGATTTAAATCTTAATTATTCCAAGTCATTAGGATTTATTTTCTTGATCCTAGTTTTACACATGGTTCCATCTGACCATCAGCTACAGCAAATAGAATGTAAGCCAGGGTTAATGTAGAACACAAACTCTTCAACTTATCACGTCATTTAAATCGGATAAAGGATGCCTGGTAATCCTGTCTTGAGACCTATGGAGAGGTGATAAGAGAGACATAGGGAAGCAGGTGCAGAGGGTAAATAACAAGATTGATGTACAGTATCTTAATTTTGGCATATAGAAAGACCTTTGCATTCTGAGTCCTGAAACAATTGATGTATGCATACATGATATGAGAGTATTCTAATATTCAATATATCAGTTATCAAATGATGGCGCAATCTATATATCATTTTTCTGTCTCTGCTTCTCTGTCTGCCTATGCAGCCTCACATCACATCACTATTTTTCAGCTGAATGAAAACAACGGGAGGAGTGTCGGGATGTCTGTGGCACAGCACTGCAGGAGTGAGGCAGTACGCAGGAATTGTGTAGAGCCTTTGCTAGCTCAGTGCTGTTTGGGGTATGCGCTGACATTCCAGGCCTGTACTGTCTCACTTGGATATTATTATAGAATTCAGGGTTTTCCAAACTCTGGCCCTCCAGATGTTGCTGAACTATCACTCCCATGATTCTTTGAATGAAAGAGATAGAGAATCATGGGAGTTGTAGTTCAGCAACGTCTGGCGGGCCAGAGTTTGGAGAACCCTGATGTGGATGACTGCAATATCAACAGCTGTCAGACTATACGAATATATATGATGTGAAGATGGTTGCAAGTACCTGGGGATGAGAGGAGACATTGGTGTCAGTGAAGTTATGGAAAGCAGTGTTTGCATCACCTAAACATGCACATATTTCTGTCTGTCCATGCTATTCAGTAATGCCACTGGCTGATATATGATGGTACGTCACCTATTTTCATGTATAATCACAACAGAAATCCCTAACCGAATAGGGAGGAAAGGAAAGCAAAGGATGGGAAGGAACAGATTGTGTCATTGTCACTCGGAACTCTTCAAGTCTCAACAAAACTGAATGGTTTCATTAAATGATAAGCACAACCCAATGAGAAATTAATGGCAATTAAAAGATAAAAAGGTGCAAAAATAAAAACTTACTTTGACAATACCAGTTTAGGACCCTTGCTCCATGTTTTTTTCTGATCTTCTAATCCTGCTTTGATGGGCGATAAGGAAAGTTGCCAGCGAGTGCTTGGTTTGCATGTCAGCTCGATTTAAATGTGTAGCGTGTTGACGTCCCTTTTTAGATCACCATTTTCCCTACATGTCTGCAGCGATAAGTACTGCATAGCTTACACTCAGGACCCGATTAATTTTAGAGCTTTTGAAACTGAAGCTCCAGAGCATTACAATGGCTTTTTTTTGTGGTCTACTATTGCCATACTGCATTGGCAGCCACATACATAGCATAAGTCCAGGGAAGCACAGCCTTGACCTGGTTGACCACCATGCCAAAGGTAGTTTGGGCACTGTACACACTTCCCTGTAGCTGATCTGTGCCCTGATTTACAATTGGAGGTGATCTAAATGTGTGGCACATTGCCCATGGATTCCTATACCCTATTTCCCATAGCATGGATTCCTATGCCCAATTTCCCATAGCATGGATTCCTATGCCCAATTTCCCATAGCATGGATTTCCTGTGCCTCATGACCCATAGGATGGGCTGTGTCCCCTTGCTTTCACACTTGACTGTTATTTGGTCGTGGATTTTACTATTATATAGATATAAATAAACAATATAAAAATAAAAAAAAAGTTTAATGTATTTTTTTAAAATTTAAAGTAAAGACTGCATTTCTTATTCACACTACTGGGATGCAGGTAGAATTACTCATCCTTCTTTCTTCTGAGCATGAATGCCATTAAGTTCCAATTTACTAACACATATATAACCACAGGTGTAACTAGGAACCACTGGGTCATGTTGCTAAATTAAATGGAGGGACCCCTGTCACTTCCCTTAAAGCAATACTCCACAGTAGAATGTGTGTAGTATCTGAGTGTTATTATGGTGGCTGGTTGAATGTGATATGTATGGGTGGAGTCAGCTCAGTGTGATTGTGTGTGTTGGACTTGAATACAATGGTGTGTGAAGGCTGACTGAGCATGATAGTGTGTAGTAAGTCAGAGCATTGCCAGTGGAAATTGAAGGCAGCATACTGAAACTGAACTTTTTGTTTAATACATTGTAATTGTTTTAGTATATTGGCAAATTTGCAATATACTAAATAATGGTTTGGCCTGACTTGGGTCCTACCTTGACAGGTGTTACTCCAAGCCTGTTCGCAAAAGTGACCTTTGTGGCCCTGGTAGTTCCACCACTAGCCCCAGATTACAATAGTATTATACAGTTCAGAAATTATGATTGCAACATGTATTAGACCACTGGAACAAAATAATTAGTCAAAGCAATGCTAGTTTAAAAAGTAAAAAGAGAAAAAACTATTTATGAGACAATTTCAGGTACTTAAGCAGATCTTATAATATTAAAGGACACAGAGACACAAATAGAAAATTACAGTTCTATTGATCAAAATGGCAGCAAAAGTCAATAGTTTTTACAAACATTAAACCAAGGGAATAACATTCATATAGAAAAGGGATACTGAATCAAAGCTATAATTTATAATAAAGGCATCGAAGTACATTTTTCTACTAAAAACGTCCTGGCATGTAAACAGTTAAACTGGAATATTTTTATTTTCGTCACTCATTGCTAAATTATCTTCTAAACAGACAAATGCTGTAAGATATTGAATAGAATGGCAGATGGTTCTAGTAATATTTCAATTCATTATATAGACCGGTGGTTCCCAAACCTTTTAGGTTCAAGGCACCCTTAATATTTCAGTATTTTTGCAAGGCACCCAAGTCATAATTTCTAGGTTGTATATCTGTACAGCGCTGCAGCATTTACTGGCGCTTTAGTGTAATGTACAGTGTTGGTGTTTAAAGGGGTGCTTGTATATAGTTATTGTGTTTTAATACAGGGGTGTGTTTGTATGTAATGTTTGTGTTTGATTGCAGGGGTGTGTCTCAATGTAATGTTCACTTTTTAATGCGGATGTACATTTGTCTGAAGTCTGAAGGTATTTGTGTTTGAGTGAAGGGGTGTGTTTGTATATATATATATATTTTTTTTAATGCTGGGGTGTGTATGTAATATTTGAGTTAGATTGCAGGAGTGTGCTTGTATGTTGTGCTGGTGTTTGACTGCTTGGATGTATGCACATACACTACCACATACATACATACATTTACACATATTTTCATGCACATTAACACACAGATGCATATAAATACACCAACACATACACACAAATTCATATAGACACCATCACATACACACATATAGATACACACAGACACATACACACACATGCACCCTGACACACACAAACATTGATACATGCCCACACCATGACACAGAACCACACTGACATATATTTATATATATATAAATACACACACACACACACACACTCACTCATAGTTGCAAAGTTACATAGTTATATAGTTACATAGCTGAAAAGAGACTTGCGTCCATCAAGTTCAGCCTTCCTCACATTTGTTTTTTGCTGTTGATCCAAAAGAAGACAAAAAAAACCCAGTTTGAAACACTTCCAATTTTGCAGCAAACTAGGAAAATAAATCCTTCGTGACCCCAGAATCACTCATACTCATACAACACTCATACTCTCACAAACTTATACACACACTCATACACACACACACACACACACACACTCAAATTCCTACACACACTCACACATATACAAGTGATTTAAAAAAAAATATCTCCAGCCACCCTCCTGTCAGCTTACCTTATGTGCCAGGAGGGTGGCTTGGAGTACTGCTGCTGGTGGGAGTGAGGGGTCTGGAGCTCTTTGTGCTCCTCTCCCCTCACGCTGCAGCTGCCTCCCTGCAGGATGCTGGGAGGATGTGACAGGCTGACATTTCCTCCCAGCCGGTCAACATTACAGGGGTCCAGTAGCGTTCTTAAAGGTCACGTTCTTAAAGGCCCCTGTTTCTCAGTAATGGTTCCCAGGTGCTATAATCATTCTGCAGCACCCCTATGTGCACGTCCAGGGCGCCGCGGAACACAGTTTGGGAACCCCTGATATAGACAAAGGAATATTCTGTTAGTGTACAAGCAACTTTAGAATAAATAGAGGAGCATTTAATTAATAGAATAGGCAGAGGTTTAGTACCTGAAATAGACAATTCATTTTTTGTTAGAATTTGAAGAACAAAATATTAACACCTTAACAAACACGTTGATCTGGTTTTATCTAGCATACATTTTGGCAATAGTCCCTCGGACAGACATGATAAATAGTTCACTGAGTAGACATGAAGGTTCTGGGGAAGCCCTCTGAGATGGCATAAAATATGTAGATTAGCAAATTGAATAGGGATTATGATGCCTTTGAAAGTTGTGATGTGTGATTACTGATTCAGAGAGGGATCTGAACTTTCTGATCTGAACAACCGATGATTGTCCCAAAAGCAAACAACTGAGATAATGTCTCTTTCATGGTCACTGGGTAAGGCACAGAATTAGAGCTACAAATATATACATATTTACATATACAATTAGTAATGGTTGTTGTCATTCTGCTCTTTGACATTCCCACCTCACTCTGTACATTATAAATAACAAGATTAGTAACCTTTCCAAATTAATCTTTTATCATTTTATTTTAATAAAATTATTTCTGGATCTCATAAAACAGTTTTGTGTCTGCCAAGAAAGGTAGAGTTTTCTCTGAACCCTTCATAGAAGCTAGGGCAACTATGTTATAAAGGGGTCTGACTAACATCTCGGCTTTATTGGGTTTGAGGCGAAACCATTATAGAATAAGGAATTTGTTACGTTTACCAATCTATGAGGACATCTTTTGCTTTCAATTCTAAACACAAATTTAGAATCCATGACTTTTTGACTCTTTGACTCTCCCACACCCATCTAATTAAATCTACAACGTAATGTATCATATATGCCTGTTTTCATTTGCTGTAACATATTAAACATAGCATTCTATGAATTACTGTTCTATCTTCCCTAGCGTCACATATACTGTTCACATATCGTTTACATATATTTCCTCCTGTACATGTTCTATCTATGACTCCTACTTTACCCCTGTTAAATGATCCATGAATTATGCCACGTATTCTGCATAACACTTTTTAAAAGCTAACTTTTCTATTGGATGACATAAAGCTTCCTGATATCTAGAACACATCTAGCTCAAAAATAGTGCTTTCCACCTCTTTTTGACTTAAAAAAAATAATAATTTTGCTCTTCCCTCTTCTTTATATTCTTTAAGTATAACATTTTAAACTGCATTCCTTTGTCATAGCTAACATTGATATTGTTTTCTGATGTAACACACTACTTTAGTACATTGAAGTAAAAAAAGTAGGATAACATTTCATTCCTCTTTTTCCCAGCCATGTAATGCTGTGTTATAGAGCTTAGTCCAATGTAACCTAAATTAACAATGCTATTTAAAATGCCATAACTTGTACATGATACCGATTTTATGGATCATTTTAAAAGTTCAGCTTAGAGGGACGTTTTGTCACATAGTAGATGGCTTGCACCATCCTCCTCATTATTTTAAGCTCTGCATGGTCTATAGTAGCCTTTCAGTCAAACAAAACCCTCCTACCTACAGCCACACTCAACTACTCGCATTTCCTTGAAATCATTGTTTATCGTCGGCACACCATTATCCATGTAGAGTACTTGTATAGACTCTAGCTTTGTGGGTACACAGCAGGCTCTTCTTATTTGTTTTGGAAACTTTTGGTGCATCAGTGTCTGCACAAGTGCATGTTTTGTTGGTGTCCAGTTATCTGTCAAAGGATTATAGCATTCCCCTTTGCATTCCCCAGCATCATAACTCTTGGGCCCTATTATCCATGAATCCCAGCCAATGTCCTTGAAATTCACTATAAGTTGTGTTCTTTTGCAGTAATTGCCTTCCACACTACGTTTGATCCTTCCTTTGCTCTCTGGCAAGTTTTTATTCTCTCCTTTGTATTCTTCATATTTAAGAGCATGGTTTTTGGAAATGGTTTCCAAGCTACTATGCTCCTCATGAAGTATTAGGTCCCTAATCTCAGTGCTGGATTCCTTCACCCTGTTACATTTATCATCTGAAAAAACTATGAGAAAGGGTGGGTGATTAGTACTGATGGTGGCACCAGAACTTGACGTTTCATTGAATGATTCAAGTGGGGGTTTCGTTTTTAAAAAGACCTCCAATTTGTTATTTTCTATCTCAGAATTCATCCATCTCTTTACTGCACTGGTCACATCTATTGTCATCCACTGGCTTCTCTTAAATTCCTTGGATGCCAGAAAAGAGTGTGGTTCTTTTTTCTTCTCAGTAGTCTCCATATGTAGGACATCATGTAAAAGCAAGTAGCCGGTATGGCTTTTACTGAGCGATACATACATTTTTAGCTCTGCTTGAGTCACTTCCTCATACCGTGGTATAGACACATTGAACAACAAAATGTGGCTTTGGGTGGAAATTTCCATAGATGAAGACAGCAGAATATCTACAGGAGAAAATGAAAACGTGTTACTTTTACAGCATTAAATCCCTTCATTTAATATACACCATCATACTCTATTATATAGTGTTTAAAGGGTTACCCCAAACAAAAAAAGGCACCGCATCTCCTAAAAAGGAAAGAAAGACTAAACTTACCTGTAATCCCATGCCAAGGTTTAGTTTTGCCTGCAGCAGACTCTCCTCTGGTGACATCGTTCCCCCAATGTTCCATAGGACTGGCTAATGGAAGCACTTGGTCAACAAGGAGAGGGGTGTCATGCCACCATTGGTTGTCTGTTGCCAGCATACTATGAATGACAATGACAGACACCCAATATGCACAGAATTAACATTAGCCACCCCAAAACTCATTCTGGATTGGCTAATGATGCTGCCAGATGAGGCATTTAATATCTAACAGTAAACCTCTTTAACTCTGTATGTGTAGCATTTCTCAGTGACTCCAAGCATAGTGTCCCCTTAAAACCCTAACTATTCACTAGAACTCCACCTGTTCTATTAACTTCTTCAGTTTGAGGAACATACTATACCTATAGTTCCAATGACTTATGCTATGCCTTTAATTAGCCAAACATTAATTATGAAAGGGACAGAATATGCACACAGACCACTTAATCTCAATTAAAGTGTCTTGGTGCAGTGTAAAACATTGACCTTCACAGATAAGGCATTGCTTACACTGCAGGGCTAAACATTAGTCACTAGATGTTGACCTTGAGAGCTTTGACCTTGAGAGCTTTCCTGGCACTACAGTATTCCTTAAATGGAACAAATCAACACTATCAGCTTTGACTTTGTAATATATTTTATATATAAAAACCTGTCCCTATGAAAACCCATGGAAACCTCAATTAAAATATCTCATTGCAAATATACAATTTACCGTAAACTAATTTAGGTTGACAAATACTATAGAGGCTATTGCTGCCTCCCAAATGTAGTCTGAGTTTGAGCGAAGGGCTAATTTTCGTCTGCCCCATTAAGAGTTAATTCATTTGTAGGGATTTATGAGAATATCCAGTTTTGTCTTACTGTCTTACTTACAATTTGTCAAAATTCTTCACTGGAGAGAAAATTGTGAATTAAAACCCTCTTGTCAAAAGTATGCTTGTGCCATCTAGTGGAGAATCTTTGTGCAGCAACCAAAACGGTGAACTTCTTGTCAGGATTAGTAAATGTTGAATTTAATTTATATAGTTTACTTTTCGATAGAAAACCACTGACTTTTCTAATTGTGGGCTAGGGTAACTAAAATATGAGTTGCCGTACAAGTCTTTTTAATAAAGTGGGATTTGTCATTAACGCAAAGTAAAATATCTGTCCCTCATGATTTCTGACGGTATTTTAGTGGGTCTCCTATGTTTAGAAAACAAATATTAACATCTCCCATCAAATGCTCACAATAAATCTTACTGTTAAAGGAACACTATAGGGTCAGGAACACAAACATGTATTCCTGATCCTATAGTGTTAAAAACACTATCTAGCCCCCCTGCCCTCCCGCCCCTCTGCCCTCCCCACCCCGATCTCCTAAATATAGAAAAATCTTACCTTATTTTCAGTATGCCAGCGCTGGCTCTGCCCTGAACTGCCTTCTTGGTTTACATCATCAAAAGTGATAATCTTAGCAATGACAATGCTTTCCCATAGGAAAGCATTGAATTTGTTAAGATTGTCAAGGGGGTGCGCCACGGGACTGAGCCAAACACTGCCCTGGCCAAGATGGTGTTTACAACAAAATGCCTGCAGGGGCTGACTATAATCACCAGAACAACTACAATAAGCAGTAGTTTATCTGGTGACTATAGTGTCCCTTTAAGTATTAAAGTAGTGGCACTGCCTTCCTAAGTACATTAAAAACTCCTCTGAGAATACTTTGCAGAATTCATGAACAGGCCACCAACCCAATGTCATGTAACAGGCCACCAGCCCAATGTCTTTATACTGCCTCTCTTGGAAAACTTATTGCCTCTTTTGGATTCAACTACCACCTGTACGCTGATGACACTCAGATATACCTCTCCTCACCGGACCTCTCCCCGGCCGTCCTGCAACGTGTCACTGCTTGCCTCTCTTCCATCTCTGACTGGATGTCGTCACGCTTTCTCAAACTTAACCTCTCTAAAACTGAACTCCTTGTCTTTCCTCCTCCTAATACTGATCCTCCTCTCTCACTCTCCCTTCAAGTCAGTGATATCCACATAAGTCCATCCCTACAAGCGCGCTGTCTTGGCGTCATACTTGACTCTGGTCTCACCTTTGAGTCTCACATCCAGTTTGTTGCCAAGTCCTGTAGGTTCCAACTCAAAAACATAGCCCGCATCCGCCCCTTTCTTACGCAAGATGCTACCAAGGAGCTTGTCCATGCTCTAGTAATTTCCCGCATGGATTACTGTAACCCTCTCCTGATTGGTCTCCCCAAAAGCCGTACTGCCCCGCTACAGTCTGTAATGAATGCTGCAGCTAGACTGATTTTCCTATCCAGTCGGTCCTCTCACACCTCGCCCCTCTGCCAGTCCTTACATTGGCTCCCTGTATCCTATAGGAGTCAATTCAAAGTGCTAACCCATACATTTAAAGCACTGAACAATTCCAGCCCCTCTTATATCTCTTCACTGATCCAGAGGTATGCCCCTCCTCGTACCCTCCGCTCTGCCCGCGACCACCTCCTGACCGCTGCTCGCACCCGTACGGCCAACTCACGCTTGCAGGACCTCTCACGGGCGGCTCCTATCCTATGGAATAACTTGCCTACTGCCATCAGACTCTCCCCTAGTCTTCAATCATTTAAGAAGGGCCTTAAATCCCATCTCTTCAGGAAAGCGTATGGCCTCCCATAGTAATCTCTCCCTTACATACCTGTCTCTTGCTCTCCTATGGGATAGTGCTTTGCTCTCTCCTCCAGCTCTGCTTCACTCCTACTTGATATTTCCTATCCTAATGTTTCTAATACCCCACCTCCTATAGACTGTAAGCTCATTTGAGCAGGGTCCTCTTCAACCTATTGTTCCTGTAAGTTTTCTTGTAATTGTCTTATTTATTGTTACATCCCCCCCTCTCAAAATATTGTAAAGCGCTACGGAATCTGTTGGCGCTATATAAATGGCAATAATAATAATAATAATAATAATAATAAGTAATTTTGGGTCCCTGTCTAGAAAGGCAAAAAACACTGATTTAGCCTGTTGTTCAAATTGGACAAATACAATACTGATACAATTTAGATTTTTAGTAACATATTGTTCTTTACAATTGTACTTTAGTCATAGTCTCAATGTTTTAATTTGAACTAGCAAACTGAGCAAAGATTTGGGCTGCTACCTTCTTCATTTTCTTCTAAAAAGTTACCTTCCAAGAAATCAAAGTACATGAAAATCTTCAATATCAACACATTTTTATACAAATCTTCTGCACATCATGTGTTAAAACTAATAGAGTAAATCACTAAAGTTGATTAATTATTTCACCAATGTCCAGATTTTCCTGTCCGAATGGCCCCGTATGCAGCCGGATGGTTTTGCCCCATTCGGTTCAGTGCCATTTGGACTGCAAAATCTAGACATTGGTGATAGAATAAAACAAAGTTTTGATAGAATTTGGTATGGATTTTAGCCGGGTCAGTCTATGCCAGACAGCTAAAATCCAGGCTGAAGGTGGCAACTACAGGTCAGAAAATTCTCTCCATGTCCGTATTTAAAAAAAAAAAAAAAAGCTGAACGATTTACCCACTGGCAGCGCTAGCAGCTAGAGGACAAATAGTGAAAAACCCTATTCGGTGTGAGGATTAATTATGTGGCAGCTGGCCAGAGTTTGTTAGCCAGGTACCTTACTACAAATGTAAAACAATAATTTAAATAAATAGGAAATCTTATGGGGGTCAATATGACCCTCATAATGCTATAATGGAAGTTTTTGTACTCCATTAAAAACTAGTGACTGGTCAGCCATTGCTGCCCAGTCGCTAGAAAAGGCCCTCCCCGTGTCCACCTGAGGGCATCATTTGGAGAATACTTTACATTTTAAGGGGGGCCTAGGGTCCTTTCCTTTGGTATCCACCCATGCCGACAGGTGGGGGCCCTACCACTTATATAATGGGGGAGAGACATAGTAACCCCTCTACCCTCATGCTGATGGGTGGGGGGACGACTGAATATGTACAAGTAGGGGGCGGGAGGGGCCCTTATTAATTATAAAGTGTGGGGTGTGGACAATAGCATGGGAAGGGGCCAAATAATAAGCCCCTTCCCCCACCTAGGGGTCCCCAAGCCACCAACCACCCCTAAAATAAATTACCTACCTACCTTCCTCACTTTAACAACAGTGAGGAGGGAGGACAAAACACACACACACACACACACCCTGACAGAAACACACTCACTGACAGACACCCTCAATGACAAAAACACACACTGACAGACACACACTCACTGACAGGCACACTCACTGACAGATCTTCTCTCGGGAGCTCAGTCTTCCAGCCTGTCACTGCTCCCTCACGCGCACAGTTTAGTGATGCCGGGTGCTGGCATAACGTCATATTGCTCGTCCTTGCCGGCTGGGTAAATTTTTAGCAGAGTAGGCACTTGCAATGTAGGGAGAGCAGGTGCCTACTCTGCTTTAACAGTAAGCATGTCTCAAACTCGCGGCTCGTATGGGGGGGCCCCAGGGCAATTTTCGCACCAAGGCACTGTGGTTTCTAGTTACACCTCTGATGGGGGTCTTATTGACCACCATATGATATTTATTTATTTTACTATTTCTATGTGGTGGGTGGCTAGCAAGTGCTGACCACTCGCCACATAATTAACCCTCGAGCTGGCGAGGGTTTTTAACCATTTGCACGCTGGCTGCTAGCACTGTCAGCCATCAAATCGGTCTTCAAATTATCAGTTTACTCGCAAATAGCAAGTGAATGATAATTTGTGAAAGGACATCCTGCTGAATTAATTCGATTTATCATTGGCCTCCTTGTGATCCTTGATATATCTGCGATTTTGGTGCTGTAGATTGGCTGTGGAAATCACAGATTTTTCAAACTAACCCAAACCAGAATTAGTTGGACCGACCGCATATGGCTTTACTAAAACCCCATAATATATCTAGAAAGAAAACATGTGTCTCGTTAGTAAGAAAAGCATAATTTGAAGCCTCAGACAAAAAATGTACTTTAACCCCTTAAGGACACATGACATGTGTGACATGTCATGATTCCCTTTTATTCCAGAAGTTTGGTCCTTAAGGGGTTAATAAAGAGGAGCTACCCATTCATTTAGAAATTCTACGTAAAAACTCTGAGACTTTAGGTCAAATACCGAAATCCCAGATATGAGTGTTATTCCTTAGTACGTAGACTATACCACCTTTCTCAACACGTGCATTACTCACTCACCTACTGAAGACACCATAAAAATGAAATACAGATTTTCTTACAAACAATTACATATAACCAATTCATTTTCACTAAAAAAGTACATATAAAATGCATGAAAGTCCATTTCCCTTTCTAAAGAATCAACATCAACAAAACAGGTGCATTATTATAGCCAACCCCTACAAACCAGATCCAGTTTTTAAGATTATTTTGCCATGATCCAGTTTTTAAGATTATTTTGCCATTAATTATTATACATGTTTGCCGTTATGCAAATCTTCTACTTATGGATGAATGTTTTATCATCATATTAATTGAACAGATAACTAACAAACTGCAGAATTAACAAAGTAATTGTGTGTATCAAATCATAGGTTTTTAGGCAGACCTACAAAACTGTTTGCATCTATTTATGCCAAAATGTAAAATTTATACTACTACTTCTTTTTTTTTTTTCAGATCACTAATTTTCACTAGAAATGAATTCATGAAAAATTCTGGTTTAGTTAAAATCTTAGATCTGGGGTTTATTCATTAAATGGGAAATTGTAGTGAATTGAAAAAACATTTAAATTTTTTTTATAAAAATATCTACAGAATACAGATTTGAAACATATTCTCCCCTTTTAAGCATAGATTGACAATTTTAGCCTGAAATGTGTGGTTCACACTATACAGAGAATACACAGTAGAGTTGGAAGTATTTTTTAACTCCATTATATTCTTAAATCATATCTCTTTTTTTTTTTAATATAGATTTCAAATTAACCCCAAATTAGTTAATTAGCATATATGCATATTAATATAAATATTCATGAATGGAAAGTAAACCGCTTTAAAAAAAGACACACCCAAAATGTGCATTTTAGTGAATAATCCACAGACAACTAAACATGGTTTAGATCAGGGTAGGCAATTTGGCACACCACATGTCGATCCTGATGCTTTGACAGCATTGTGGGACATGTAGTCCAAAACATCTGTCATGCTGAAGTTTGCCTACCACTGGTGTAGATTATCAGTTAGACGATCAATGGGTAGTTCATTGCTTTTAATCACTGGGCCCTAAGCCGCTGCAGGGTAAAAAAATCCCCAAAATCGGGAATATATAATGTGTATAAAAAAAAATATAAAAAGAAAAATTAAGTAATATAAAACATACATAATGGTGAAACATGTTATAGTATAAAATAATGTCAACTTCCATAAATAACTTTGTAAAACTTTAATGCAAAATTATCCCCATTCAGTTGTATGTTCTGTGCTTTTTCTCTTACGGTTTACAGCTTTAATGATCCTCAAAAGCTAATGATCAGCATCCCACGCATATATGTTCCTCTATAATGCAATAGGTTTTTGTTTTGGATGTGTGTGGCACAGGATAAAAATAAAAGCAATAAATTGACAAACACAAAAAACCCCTACTGATTAAGAACCACTGGCTAACACTAATCAAGCTAAATCTGGAACTTAAGGGGTTAAAACCAAAGTAAAGAAACATAATTTAGACTTCTCATAATTACCACCAAATAACAAAAATTAATAAAAAATTTCCCATACCTTCGACATAAAAGCTGCGTATGATGTTTGACGCTGGCATGGACTTTTTATCTGTTACATATCTGTTGTACAAATCGATCATAAACTTGGGGGGCTTAATTTTTGTTTTCTCCTGGGTGGGGACTCGCGACAGGTTCATACTCCGTAGGAATTCCTCCTTCCTGTTTTCAGTAGTGGAGCTCAGTATTTTATCTTCTTCTCTATGCCATGGCGAGTTCTCCAGAGTTGTCCCAGGCAAAGGATTGGCATGTCCTGATCCTTTTAGGATAATCAAAAGGGAACACAAAACTGGAAGTTGAAAACACCTCATGATATTGTTTTTTTTTGCTTGTCGATGAAATGTAAAGGCTAATAGAGTTCCCTCGACCACTTGACTTAAGCTTGATCGAAATAGTCAAGGAAATGTACTTCCTTGAGATTTTTTGGAGTCACTAGCCTATCAGTTGTCAGCCAGACTTACATTTTCCCTGGTTCTTATCATGTAGTAATGTTGCTTATCTCGTTAAGCCTCTAAATTAATGAATATTCTGTAAACATGGTAGACTTGTGCTGGGCTCTGGGGAAGGGTACATATATGTATCTACAAAAGGGGTCATTCTTTAATTAGAAATGTACTGTTCCTACGCCAGTTCGCACATTCTTGCTTATTAAAGATCAAAGTTTCCCAAAACATTGTATTCCCAGCAAAAAAATAAATAAGAAAAATCATGACACCATTACATTCTTCAGTGCTAGAATTACTTGCGTCAGAAATAAAAAGCATGCTTTATTGTATAATGATAAAAAAATATTTACACTTAGAGTGAGGATGTCTTCCTCCTCCACTATAAAGCCAATTTGTCATCCATAACTAAAGTTGATATGCAGGTCTCATACACCCATTCATTTCCATGAGTTAGCCCTTGGTTCCCGCTCATTGTTATCACAAGGGTCAGTTCTGTCTTGTTCTGTATTATGTCTTATTATCCACGTGCAGTGAAATGTGGACTAAATATATGGATCACGTCTACTTGCTTTTGATCACAATGCTATGTAAGACAGTCACGTTTTAAAGTAGTTTTTAAGCAGACTAAAATCAGGTCTGCAGCACTCTGCTAAGGAGTGAGCTAGGCGATGTTCTTGAAGTGCAGTGCACCCAAGTGCCTTACCTTTGAAGGCTGACTTACCGGTCTGCAACTCCTTTAGTTTCTCTTTTACAATTGCCCACCCAACTGGCTTGTTAATAGTGTGCATGGCTGTAAAGTGTAGCCACCCTATGGTAAGTATGTGTTCCACCCACTAACCTGCCTATCAATAACTTTGCATCTTACTCAGCATCGACCTCCCTGTTCACATACTCCTAAATCTACCAACCCACCCAGTCTCAATGCTTCCTCCACCCAACAACCTGTATTTATTGTCAGCACAAAGTCGCCTACCCAGTCACATGAAAGGATATTTTGTGGGCACACACTTAGTGACTTACATATATTATTCACTGACATGCACACTTACAGAAACACACACAGTCACCGAGTGATAGACACAACTCAGTGATTTGGCACACACTGACAGACACATACACATTCTTTTACACACACTCACAAATTATGATTAATGTATTATTTTTATTTAAGTCTACCCAGTCTTCCTATCTTTGGGAGAGCTGGAGTGGAGTCTAGTGTGGGATCTTTTTGCTCTTTCAGCACTGCTCGCTTTTGTGCTGTTTAGTGATGGCGGGGTTGGAGTGATATCATAACCGGCATCCCCACAGGGTGCGCAAGGGAACAGTGCTGGAAGAGCACAAACACCAGAGCTCCCTTGCCACATAGAAACATAGAATGTGTAGATAAGAACCATTCGGCTCATCTAGTCTGCCCAATTTTTAAAAATACTTTCATTAGTCCCTGGCCTTATAGTTATGCCTATCCCACGCATGCTTAAACTCCCTCACTGTGTTAACCTCTACCACTTCAGCTGGAAGGCTATTCCATGCATCCACTACCCTCTCAGTAAAGTAATACTTCCTGACATTATTTTTAAACCTTTGCCCCTCTAATTTAACACTATGTCCTCTTGTTGTGGTCGTTTTTCTTCTTTTAAATATAGTCTCCTCCTTTACTGTGTTGATTCCCTTTATGTATTTAAATGTTTCTATCACATCCCCCCTGTCTCGTCTTTCCTCCAAGGTATACATGTTAAGATCCTTTAACCTTTCCTGGTAAGTTTTATCCTGCAATCCATGAACCAGTTTAGTAGCCCTTCTCTGAATTCTCTCTAAAGTATCCGTAGCCTTCTGAAGATACGGTCTCCAGTACTGCGTACAATACTCCAAGTGAGGTCTCACCAGTGTTCTGTACAATGGCATGAGCACTTCCCTCTTTCTACTGCTAATACCTCTCCCTATACAACCAAGCATTCTGCTAGCATTTCCTGCTGCTCTGTTACATTGTCTGCCTACCTTTTAGTCATCAGAAATAATCACCCCTAAATCCCTTTCCTCAGATGTTGAGGTTAGTAGGGTATCAAATATTATGTACTCTGCCCTTGGGTTTTATGTCTAAGATGCATTATCTTGCACTTATCCACATTATATGTCAGTTGCCACAACTCTGACCATTTTTTCTAGTTTACCTAAATCATTTGCCATTTGGCTTATCCCTCCAGGAACATCAACCCAGTTACATATCTTAGTATCATCAGCAAAAAGACATACCTTACCATCAAGACCTTCTGCAATATTACTAATAAAAATATTAAAGAGAATGGGTTCAAGTGCAGATCCCTGAGGTACCCCACTGGTGACAAGCCCATGCTTCGAATATACTCCATTGGCTACAACTCACTGTTGCCTGTCACTCAGCCACTGCTTTACCCATTCACCAATATTGGAATCCAAACTTAAAGATTGCAGTTTATTGATAAGCCTTCTATGTGCAACTGTGTCCAAAGCCTTACTGAAATCTAGGTAAGCAATGTCTACTGCACCACCCTTATCTATTATTTTAGTTACCAATCTCAGACACAGAACATTAGGGCAGAGTAGGCACGTCCAGGTAAGCAGGCACCTACTGTGCCTTAGCAAACAGCTGACTGCTTCTTGGGGGGCACTAAGATGGACATTTGGACAGCTCCTTGCATACTACTTGTGGTGACCATACCCCCTGTGTTATGCGCACCACAGGTCGTGAGCCTCTGGGATAAATTAGAGTTACTTGATAATGATATACCTAATGTGCCAAAATGTATCCTAAGTTTCAGATCTTCACATTCACTTCCCTTTAAAGGTCCCTTAACTAATTTGTTAAGGTTTTTTTAACCTTCAATTTAGCCATGATGCCACCATTCTAACACCAGTCTTCCCAGTAGCAAAACTAAAGCATCATGGATGTTGTAGTTCCAAAACAACTGAGGATCTACCTTTTGGAAAATCCCTACCATATAGAAAAATTATTGAATACTTTGGCTCAGCAAGGCGATACAGGATGGTCCAAAAATAGTCCAGGAAGCCGATAAGTAATGGTGGTACTCAGCTGACATACCCGCAGGCTGTTATATTTTTAACATAAAATGTATCCCTAAAAATGAGAAACACTAAAAAGGATTGGCTCCAAAATTAAAAAATACAAATTCTAAAATAGATTGCCAGGAGGCAAGTAATTCAAATTTTAAATCTAGGATTTTAAGCATTTGATTCGTCTTTAAGCCATCTGGATGAAACCCGGACCAAGTTTAGGCCTGAATTAGAAAATCCGAGCATTGTTTAATAGAATAATCTGGATACAGATATACAGTTAATTGGATCAGTATTTTAGCCTATACATCTTGACTTGATGTGGGTGAATATGAAGGAACCTTCATTGTTTTGGAAATAAAGTGTGGTGTTCGGTTTTCTTTTTGTCAATCTTTAGTTTATTGAGGCATTAAAAGATACGGTACAGAAAAAAGAAATGGAGTTATAACAGATGATCCAATAACAACATCACAATAAAATGCACATTGAAATAATCTTCAGATTGACAGCCTCTTTTTTTGTTGGTGTTTTTCGATTAAGCAGGCATAACAAACACGTCTCAAATGTCTTGATATATGTCTTGATCTAAGCTTTTATGCAGGTAGGGTACTTCAGACATGAGATTGCTAGTAGTGAAAAATACTAACTGTACAATGCATATGCTAGATTCACTCGACCATATGGGAAAAGCTTAAGAGACACTGCTTTTCATTGATAATTCTATGCCATGTATATAGTAAGGTAGACTAGAACAATTTTACATAGGTGAAGTACTGAAAGTCAAGCTAAAACAGACAAGGTATTTAGACCACTGTGTCCCTCCCATATTTGAATGCTAATGCTCAGCTTAAGGTAAACCTTATTTAAATTATCCAGGGCCAGGCCACATCTGCTCTACGTCAGTTATATGTAAAAGGGAAATTATTGCTGTAACACAAACAATAGCAATGCTTAGATAAAGAATAATGGCATTGGAATACAAGACGGAGGTAGCAGCCAAGCAGGATATTGCCTCAGCGTAGCTGGTAACAAGTCCTGCAAGGTGAGATCGTCCTCAGCCGATGCCAGTAATCGCGAGTCGGTAGAGACAGCCATGAGGTGTTGCCAAACAGGTGCAGAGCATGGCCTCCCTCCCGCCCCAGGCCATGATGAGGATCTGCATCTTGCTTCCATGGGCTCAGGGGCTCACGATGGAGTCTAAGTCTTTCCCAGGAAGGGAGTAGCAGAAGCTCCAGGTGTTTCTTCGCCTGCGGCGTTGCTGCTTCGCGTCTGTAGGCTTCTGAAGATGCCGAGGGAGTACATCCCTTAGGGCTCTCAGCCTAGGCGGGCCAGTGAAGGGGGCTGCAAGCCTAGGCATGGTAGTTGTGCCCTGAGGGGGCCTGCTCACTCCCCCTCCGCCCCGCTCATTCCAGTTGTGCCCACGGTAAAAGGTTGCGTTGATGCATTGTGTTAAGCGATCTATTGCACTCAAATGGACTAGTTCTTGCTGCGGGGGCTCCTGCTCGGCATGTGCGGCCGCGTATCTGCCCTGAGATAGCTGCTTGTAGCCAATTAGGGTACCTGGAGTGGGTCAGTGGGGACCGGGATAACCTCCGTCGGTCTGAAGAGGGGGGGGGGAGAGCATTCAGCGAGAACCACACTATCGGCCTGTGAACTAGGAGAGCAGCCGTCTTCCCTCGGTTCCAAACATGTGTAGGCCGCAAGCCTCAAGTCGGATAGTTCAGCGGAGGAGACACTCTTATCGGGTCTCCCCAGGTGCATCGTTGACCGGTGAACAGGATGGATGCTGGCTGTGGTCAAAAAGAGTAAGTGGCCCGGGCATAGTCCCCAATATTCGGAACCAGCCGTGGGAGCTCTTGCTGAAAACATCTGGTCCGCATGGCAGTGGTTATTGTGAAAAGAGTCTGTGGGTGACATTCCTTGTCAAAGCATTTGATGGAGGTTTTCAAAATCTGGGACTATCCTCAGCACAAAGACATTTTCAGTTACACTTGACCAATGTCTATTCTTTCCAACCTGGATGGCATTTAAAAGCTCAGGACATTGGGTTAACCAGAGTCATTTAAAATCTAAAGTCTATTCATCAGCCCATGGCACACTAGAAAAACCAAAAGTGTGTAAGCACTATAGAGGTGATGACGCACTCAGTCTAGCAGCACTATACCACAGTGAAACAAAATGTATACACAAATAAGATAAATGTTACCCAAAAAAGCGCGCTTGAACTGATGACAAAATACCTGTAGATCCATAAATTAGAAAAAACAAAATATAGTGCACACTATCTGAATAGAATAATGCACAATGGGTGGTAAAGGCGGAAAACTCACATGGAGCAGAGCTCTGGGTTTGAACAGCTCCACTGGAGAGGAAAGTGTCCCACACTGTTAACAGCATCTGCATGGTATGCTCCCAGTTAGTAGATGGTTCTATATAATAATATAGGACAGAGAGAAGCAGAAACCCCTAATTGAATAGTAGGAGGGAGAAAGGCGTCAAGCAAGACGTCACAGAGGTGGACCTGGAAGAGATCACGTGATCAGGACTGGTGAAACCCGGAAGTGACTTACACTGAGTGGGGAACGCTGTTTTACTCTGTACACATATGCTTTTATGTGGGTAGGTTTGCTGGCATACCCACCAATTGCAAAGTAAGAGGTTTTTTTTTACCCTTTTTACAATAAAACTGTTGAAGATACTATTCAATTAGGGGTTTCTGCCTCTCTGTGTCCTATAGTATATAGTACCATCTACTAACTGGGAGCATACCATCCAGATCCTAGAGGAAGAAGGTGGGAGAATACTATATGTTAGTATCAGGGCTAGTAGAGCGGGGCATGAACCCGGTTGATGAAATGTAAGGAGACGAGAGGAACTAGCTCCAAGCCTATGTTAATGGGAATAGATAGTATAAAACTTAACTTTTAATATATATACAAAAAATAGAAAAATAAAATAAAAAAGGATATGTGATAAAGGTGGAAACAATCTCAAAAGTTGCCACTAGGTGGAGACAACACCTAATGGTGCTAGATAAGCATAAAATGCATATTGACAATTTAAAAAATGGGGCTCTATCTTAACACACTACCATTTGATATATTATCCTTGACCAGGGCCGGACTGGGGATACGAAGCAGCCCTGGAAAAAAAAATCTATGCAAGCCTCATAAATCATTGTGCTATGTTGGGTATATATATATATATATATATATATATATATATATATATATATATATATATATATATATATATATATATATATATGTATGTATGTATGTATGTATGTATGTGTGTATGTATGTATGTGTATATATATATATATATATATATATATATGTATGTATGTATGTGTATGTATGTATGTATATATATATATATATATATATATATATATATATATATATATATATATATATGCAATTGAAATAGTTGGCTGCACTCTCGGATTTCCTTAAAACGTAACTTTTATTGAAATATTTAAGAGAAGATCAACGTTTCATCCCCTCTTGTGGACTTTCATCAGGTACAACAGCTTTTTATATATATATATATATATATATATAATATATATTTTGATACATTTCTTCTTCTAATTCAAAATATTAGTTCTTTCAGGTTAATTAAATTATACAGTAAAGCATACGCACATGCAGACACAGACAATCTTACTGATGCACACAAATAGGCTCATTGGCAGACACTCTCAATGACACACACAGACAAGGTTACTGGCACACACACAAATTTAGTACAGACAAACTCTGATATACACACACAAGCTTACTACAGACAAGCTCACTGTCACACACACACGTTCACTACAGACAAGCTCACTGATGCGCACAGACTCTCCCTACAGACAAGCCCATTGACACACACATGCTCCCTACAGAAGAGCTCACTAACACACAGATTCACTACAGACAAGCTCACTGACACACACAAACTCACTAGCAGGCGCACACACACAGAGGCTCCCTCACTAGCAGATGCGCGCGCGCGCACACACACAGATGCTCGCTTGCTCACTCACTAGCAGATGCACACACACAAAGGCAGACAGTCACTGACACCGAGGCAAACATCCACACATAAAGAGACAGGCAGACAGTCACTGACACCGAGGCAAACATCCACACATACAGAGACAGGCAGACAGTCACTGACACTGATGCAAACATCCACACATACAGAGACAGGCAGACCGTCACACACACAGTCACACACAGACAGTCACACACACACAGGCAGACCGTCATACACACAGGCAGTCACACGCACACAGAGTCACACACACAGGCAGACAGTCACACACACAGGCAGACAGTCACACGCACGCAGACAGTCACACACAGACAGTCGCACACACACAGGCAGACAGTCACACACACACAGGCAGACAATGTCACACACACAGGTAGACAGTGTCACACACAGGTAGACAGAGTCACACACACAGGCAGACAGAGTCACACACACGCAGACAGTCACTCACACAGGCAGTCACACACACACACACACAGGCAGTCACACACACAGGCAGTCACACACACAGGCAGTCACACACACACACGCAGGCAGTCACACACACACGCAGGCAGTCCCACACACGCAGTCCCACACACACACACACAGGCAGTCACACACAGACACGGTGACCTGCTTCTTACCTCCACATCCCTTGGAGCTCCTGGAGGCTGGTTGTTGGGTTAGCAGGGACTCCTTCCTGCTTCCCATGCTGCAGTCAGCCAGGCCCCCGCCGCACCGCAAGCTCCGCCCCCGCCGCACGCTAAGCCCCACCCCCGCCGCACGCTAAGCCCCACCCCCGCCGCACACTAGGCTCCGCCCCGCCACAATTATTTTTTTTTTAATGATCCCGGCCGGCCATATGTGAGCTGTGCCGGCCGCCTGGCTTCCCCTGCTCCCATGGGGCTCTGTGCGGCCGCACATCTCACTCATGGCTGGCCGGGATCAAAGGAGCCTGAGCGATCATTAGGGATGTCAGCCCAGCCCCAGGTTCCGCGGCCCACCGGGAAATTTCCCGTTATCCCGGTGGGCCAGTCCGGCCCTGTCCTTGACCAGTATATTGTTAGAAAACTTTTGTCCATGGATTTATTATTACGATATCTACCAGCAGCGGCCAGACCTGGGTGTTTTGATACTTTGGCGATCTGCATTATTCCAACAGACGGTGATAGCTATATTAATTCTTTGATAGGTGCCTTCGAAGGCACAGTATAGTTTATAGCTGCAGGGCCCTTATCTGCCGATTAGCTAGCATTTATACTTCTTCAGCCTTAGACAGAGTTAGAAGAATCAGCTTTTGAATAGGTGCCCTTGAAGGTACAAATTAGCGTACCCCTGTCTCTACACTACCTATATTTGCTCTCCTCGAGAGCACCACTATTCTCAGGCACTACTGTCTTTTGTATCGTTTTTGCAGTATTACTATTTTTTCCACCTTTTTTGTGATTGTATTTTGTATTTGGCAACGGTTATTTTTTACCGGCAGTACTACAGGGTGATCTATTATACCCACCAGCACTCCGTTTTTTTACGGCACTGACCATTACACAATTTACTCTTTTTTTCATTTTTATATAAATATTAAAAGTTAAGTTTTATACTATCTATTTCCATTAACATAGGCTTAGAGCTAGTTCCTCTCGTCTCCATACATACCATCCAGATCCTGTTAACACAGTGTGGGATACTTCCCTCTCCTGTGGAGCTGTTCAAACCCAGAGCCAGTGGTGATAGGGCTCTGGTCCATGTGAGTTTTCCCCTTTACCACCCATTGTCCAAGGCACACTAGGATCATAGCATGGGCCTTTTATTCTTGGTTTATTCTGAAATCAATGTTGGTTGTATAGCGGACTTCTATGTCCTATGCTCATTAAATTATGCAACAAAATTTTAATTCCTGTGTTTTTCTACCTCTGCCTGAAGTTCTGCACATATTGTTTTTCAGCTTATTGTACATCTATATGATACTTGTTGCTTTGTATTGCTTTATACGTTAAATGAGCAAAAATAAAGAATAAAAACAAACAAAAGTATATTCATGATTTTCGACTAACAGGTAAGCTAAACATCTTTTCTTATTTTTATTTTTATTTTGGTTAGGCAGTTACATGTGGTACAATCAGCAATTGCATGAGCTTGTCAAAAACATGACAGAAACATTAGAGCCAGTACCAATAACAGGAAGAGATTGTCACAGATTTATTAGCCAAAATAGTACACCAGACATGAGTGGGATATGCAATACAATTAGACAGTAGGTATCAGACTGCTTGTTAACTCAATGGCTTAGAGTATATAGCTGCACTTTGTTAAGGGATATAAGGATAGTCAAGCTAGGTAAAACAGTTAAAACATTGAGGAAAATACCACTAGGTACCAACAATAAAATAAAAGAAACTCAAAACAGCATCCTTTTATAAGCCTAGCACCAAAATTATTGAAAACAGTATGGTGCTCCCAGTCCACGAGATCCATTAGCCAATCCCCAAGCTGGGATAGTTGCCATCAGGTTCAGATTTTATCTCGAACTTCCACTCACTTACTCCACCGGCCCCAGGCTATGACTACTAGAGCCCACAAGCAGTGCCTACTGATCTGGCCACTTGTAGCTGTGAGATCAACTTACCGAGAGGACCCAAGAGCACGCATCCAATGGTGTCAATCCAAGGCCTCCGAGGGAGCAGGCTATGCTTATGGGATGATACCCCAGATGCTCTGGACCCAGAAGTGTGAAAATAGGCTGAAGTTGTCTTGGTAGACTGACACAGAGCCAATTTCTGTTGCTTATAGGTAGCCTTGCAGTGGAAAATTTTAGCCCAGAAATTCAGACACAGCTAGTCAAAAGCCAGAAGAAGTGTATCAATTCGTGAAGGCTTTTTTGCCGCAGTAGCAATTTTGGAGATGAGGCCTTATTCCACCTGTTGAGCCACTTTGCAAGAGTCTTGTATGGCCAGGTAAGTACTCCAACGGGAAGAGGGGGAGGGGACAGGGCCTACGTGACAGCCAGGAACAGAACCTGGGCAGAAGATCATCTGCCTCACCTATGCAGGGCAATATTACAGGAGCCCCAAGTGACACGATTACTGGAACCGCCCATCAGTCAATGTCAGCAAACTTCAGGCAGGGAACCATCGGGCATTCTCCAGACAAGTATTCTTGGGACTACTCAGTGTATGTCCACTCAGTGTGGATTTGTATTTGCAAATGGTTTGACACAAAACTGTCAGATTTCTTTTCAATTAAACACTAGAGAGACGGCATGTTTTTTTTTTATTACACATTTCTTTTTTGCCTCGAGAATCATTCTCCACTCCAAAGCAGTTCTCAAAACCGCAGGCCTCCTGGCAGGGCCCATACAAGGTGGTAGAACAAATCTGTGATACCACCTATGTGATCGGCCCGTGAGCTGGAGCAGGTGGAGGACAAGCAGGTGAGCCAAGCCCCTCACCGACCTAACCCGCAAAAATCTCCCTAAAATAGTAGTCTGGGCCCCTAAATGTGAACAGGAATTCCAACAATTGAAAGCTGCTCTAGTTATTTCACCTGTACTCGCTGCTCCTGATCTAACTAAATGATTTCTTGTCCACACAGACGCTTCTATGTTTGGATTGGGAGCAGAACTGAGCCAAGTCAGAGCAGATGGTGGCGAACATCCAGTGGCTTACTTAAGCAGAAAACTCCTACCCAGAGAAGTAAGCTACGCGGCCATCGAAAAGGAATACCTGGCCGTGGTGTGGGCCCTTAAAAAGCTGCAGCCCTATTTGTATGGACAACTCACAGATCACAACCCGTTGGTGTGGCTAAACAGGGTGTCAGGAGACAATGCCAGGCTGCTGCGCTGCAGCCTTTTGACTTTACCATTGACTAGTGGCCTGGGAAGCAAAACGGCAATGCTGACGGGTTATCCAGACAAACTGAACTTGAAAAGTGATTTGTGGGTACTCCTCCGGGCATCCCCAAGCCGATCCGTTGGGATCAGACTGTGTATGCTGGCTTGTGGTTCTGGGGGAGCATTGTGGCAAACCTAGCCACTTCAGAGGGTTAAAGACGGTATTCGTAGGCTATTTGTACACTCTAAAGACTGCGGCATTCGTAGGCTTGTTACACAAATCATAATGGATTAATATGTTCATGAAACGAATGAACTGCCGAACGGGAGACCACACAAGGGAGTTGTGTGTCTTCAATTAACAAACATTATAACCACAGAACAGTAATGGTTTTATGGGTGGCCGCCGTTCGTATAACCGAACACGTGGCGGCGGCCATCTTTGTTCACGAAAGCCCAGCTCTGTTTGGTCGTCGAGTGCCTGGAACTAAAATTGGCTACTCGACTGCACGAACACTGCTGGACTTCGATGTCTTTCGTATAAAATACGTATTCGTGCAAATAGGGCGGCGTTCGACAGTTTTAAAACTCACAAACTCGCATATTCTAACAGTTCACTTTCTCCGGTATAATTGTAATGTGTGTTCGTATGAACCCTTCATTCGAATGGCTTTCCTATTCTAGTGAACGGATCTGAGCGGTATTTTGCTAATTCCGAGTAAAATTGTACAAGTTATTGATTTTTATGTGAAATGGTATATTTTGCTGTACAGAGAGATAATGTAATTAACAGAATATTCTTACACAATTATCTCTCCAGTACAGCAATGCATGATGGGAAATAGCATTGCAGGGTACGTTTTCCACAGAGTCCACCAAGGGAAAACCCCTGCAATGCCAGTATGCAAACCCCTTGCATGGGGACTTTTATAAATACGGTGACCTTGGAATAAAAGCTCAGTTGAGTCCCAGACTATGTGTTGTCTAGTTCTTGGGAAAAAGGGATTATTGTTACGCTACCTGTATTTTGTATGCTGAATCCTGACTACCAGCGGAGATACCGTGGATTATACTATTACTCCGCTACACCGTCACTATCTTTTTTATGTTTCAAAACCAGCCTGAAAGCACTCCTTAGAAACGGGTGCTCTTATGATACAGCAGACGCAAATGTAGCACAGGACCATGCAAAAGAATGGATTTTCCTCTGCTCTGCCAGAAAGCCTATATGAGTAGAGGAGGCAGGGACATTTGGCATCAGAACTGAAGAGACTGGGTCTCTGAGTGTGAGTGCATGCATGGTCACTGAGTGTTTATGAGTGTGTTTGAATAAGTCACAGAGTGTGAGTATAGGTCATTGAATGTGTGTGTATGGTCACTGAGTGTGACTGAGGTTTTTCCTGCATGAGTCTTTGTGTGTCAGTGTGCGTCACTGAGTATGAGTGAGTTTGTGTCTGCTTTGAATGTGCGTGTGCATATCGGTCTGCAGAAAGAACAAATGTTTATTTTAACAAAAATATGCATATATATTAAAAAGGTTTATATCAAAGAAACATTAAAAGCACGCAGACCACTTCATCTCAGAAGTGCAATGTTTTCATTGCAGGGTTTACCGTCCTCTAGTGGCTTATGGCCGCTAGAGGCTCATCCTGCTGAAATAGTGGAGTAAAACTCAAAGAGACCATCTGACTGGCGCCGCGTGGTATTTTTTTTTTTGTAATTTGTAGTTTATTGTTTTTTCATAAACATAAATAGGAGGGGGGAGGGGGGTTGGGTACAGAAGGAAGATAGGAGGGGGGGGTGGGTTGGGGGGGAGTACAGTCACGATACCTTATAACACATGTTGTACAAAGGAATAAGCATTTACACTGTTGATACTGGCACATTATTTACATTTGGCGTACATTGATTTATTGGTACACAGTGATCTAAGTACTCTTGTGTTAGTCTGCACCTCTAACCCTGTTTCTGTGCATGCTTATCGACTCGTCTCATTGCCGCCCATTGTCTGACTACCCTCGTGCTAGGCTGCTCATTCTAGAGAGTTACGTGCACTGAAGTTGTTGCATCTCGTGTTAAGTTGGGAGCAGGGGATTATCCAGTCTCCAGGAGCGCCACTGGTTCCACGCCCCATCCAGGCGGCGTGGACCAGGGCGCACCCCTGCAAAGCTGGTTTCATAGATCGCTTGGTTATCCACATCTTGAATTAGAGTTGGAAGAGTAGGAGTACCAGTTGTCTTCCAGGTTCTGGCTATTAATTTTTGAGCTGTCAGTAGGATGTGATACATTAGTTTCCTCAATTTTATTGGTAGTTCCCTGGGGATATCCAATAACAAAAAAGTCATGGGGTCAAAGGGTAAGTTAACTTTTGTAAGGTCAGCAATGAGATTTCGAACGTCGCTCCAGTACCTGGTGAGGCGAGGGCATCGCCACCATATATGCAGGACTGAACCTTTCTCTTGTTTACATCTCCAACATGTCGAAGATGTGTGTGGGTACAGTTTATTTAATCGTAACGGCACCATATACCACCTATATATTGTTTTCTGGTGTTGCTCCACAAGGGAAGCACATTTGACCAGTTTCCTAACAGAAGACATGATATTATTCCATTGATCTTCATCAATGGAGGACTGAAGGTCCAGCTCCCAGTGGTTCGCCTGTGTGGAGCCAGAAAGGGGTTGGTATGGCAGAATAAGTTTATAGCAACCTGAGAGTGGCTTAAAGGTTGAGGGTATTTTGCCTGTAGTACCTATTTGTTCCCAAATCGAGAGTTCTCCCTGCTTTTTAAGTACTACTTTGTTGTCCTTGTTCAATTTGTGTAAAAATGATTTAAGCTGAATGTGGGAGTATTGTGAAGTACGTGGGATGTCATATTTTCTACTCAGGCAGTCAAAACTCATCAGCCCCCCGGGGTCATAGGCCTGGTATAGGTAGGCGATACCTTTCTCTTTCCATGGGGTGGCGTGGAAGGTTGGGATGCAGTAAGTTATGGCTTCAATAGGTGTCGCCATTGAGAGGGGATAAGCAGTTTCAAATTTCACTCGATGTGAGTCCCATATCTGTAGTGCTAGCTGAAGTTGGAGGGGCATCAGCGGGACTTTAGGTCTGCTCCTTTTGGGTAACCATATCAGGTTAGTGACCATAAAAGGTTTAATGGCTAAGTTCTCTAAAGTCACCCATTGCGGACATTTGCCTTTCACTAGGTGGGTCATTAGGGGTGCCAGCACAGCGGCCTGGTAGTAGGCTTTGACATTCGGGAACGCCAATCCTCCTCGGCCTGTAGGGGCTGATAATAACTTACTAGAAACCCTTGCTCGACCTGTGCCCCATATAAACTGAATGAGCGTAGACTGTATAGCTTTAAAGTAGGATTGTGGTGCCCTCAGGGGGAGGTTCCTAAACACATATTGCAATTTTGGTAATACAGACATTTTAAGTGCAACAATGCGTTCTGTCCAGGTAAGAAACAGCCTTCTCCAACCCCGTAATATAGACAAGCACTCATTCCAGACTCTGGTATAATTAGTAGGGAACATGTCAGAGGCCTTCCTAGTGAACGTCAGACCTAGATATTTGATATCGTGCTTTCTCCACTCGAATTGGTACTCTTTGCGTAGCTGCGCTAGAACCAGTGGGTCTAATCTTAGCCCCAGCGCTTGAGTTTTGGTTGCGTTTAGGGAGTAATAAGAAAGTTCCCCATATTTTTTAATAAGGTGCATGATGTGGGGAAGGGAACTATCAGGTTGGCCGATATACAACAGGATATCATCTGCAAATGCACTAATCTTAATCTGCCTGTCCTGCCAGGTCACTCCTTTTATATCTTGGTGCGATCTAATGGCCACCAATAGTGGCTCTAATGCCAGTACATACAACAAGGGTGACAGAGGACACCCCTGACGAGTGCCGTTTGTGATCCTAAAAGGGTCTGATTTAAACCCCGCTTGCAATACTTGGGCTTGGGGTCGGCAGTATAAGGCAAATATTTGTTGGATGAACTGTTGTGGGAAACCAAAGACCAACAGAACCTGCCGCAGGAAGGTCCAGCTCAGGTGGTCAAACGCTTTTTCAGCGTCTAAAGCTAGGAGTAGTCCGCCCGGGCCGGACCTCCGCATCGTTTCCATGATTAGGGACAGTTTCCGGGTGTTGTCTAGTCCCTGTCTCCCCCCCACAAACCCTGTTTGGTCGTCGTGGATAACTGAGGGTAATATTTTGCCCAGCCTGGAGGCCAAGATCTTTGCATATATCTTAGCATCAGTGTTTGATAATGATATTGGCCTGAAGTTTTTACATTGATCTGGAGGCTTTCCAGGTTTTGGTAGCGTAACTATGGTTGCTAGCAGCATCTCGGGAGGGAGCTCCCCTGTATCTGTGGCTGTCTGGAATACTTTGACTAGTCTCGGGCCTAACACCTCTGCAAACGTCTTGTAGTATAAATTGGAAAGGCCGTCTGCTCCTGGAGATTTACCTGGGGGGAGTTGCTTTATCGTGTGAAGTACTTCCTCTAGTGTGATAGGTTGGAGTAGTATATCTAAATGGGTTTGGTTAATTTTTGGGAGATTGAGTTGAGACAGAAACGTCCTGACATTTTCCTCCTGTATGGGGGGAGTTTCGGGTTTGTCTCCTAAATTATATAAGTTAGAGTAATATTTTGCAAACTCCTGAGTGATATCTGACGGGTTTTGAATTTTGGTACCATCAGGGCCCTGTATGTATGCTACTTTAGCTGCAGCTAGTTTCTCTCTCAGTCTATTAGCTAATTGTTTGTTGGCTTTCCCGCAGTGATGATAGGACGTCGCCTTAATTTTGAGTAGGAAGTATGCTGTTTTTGCTGCTTGTATTTCGGTAAGTTTGTCCGTCAAGGTTTTTATTTGTTGGGCTAGGGCAGGTGAGGGCGTTTGCTTGTTTTGGGCGGTGATAACGGCCAGTTGCTTTTGGCAGTCTATCTCATTCAGTTGTCTACGTTTTTTAAGGTAGGAGGAGTGCTTGATAAACAGTCCTCGTACCACGGCTTTATGAGCCAACCATATCGTAGCCTCAGGAGTTTCCCCTTCGGAATTAGTGTGGAAATAATTTGTGAGTTCAGTGGTCACCTGGCCTACATAGTTTTTATCTTGCAGTAAGGATTCATTCAGTCTCCAGTTCCCCCTACCCTTGTACTGAAATTTATCATGCAACTCTAGGGTCACTGGGCTATGGTCTGACCATGTTATATTTCCCATGTCACACCTGGATACCTGTGCAAGCGTGGATTGGTCTACGTAGAGGGTGTCGATGCGGGTATATGTATTGTGTACTTTAGAGTGGAAGGAGTAGTCCCGCTCTTTGGGGTGGAGTACTCTCCAACTATCATATAGGTTGTGTAGTGATAATAGCTTGGTCAGTTTCTTGCTTGTGGATATTATATTTGCTCGTCTAGCCCCTTGTGGATTAGCAGTTGAGTCTATGTCCGGAGACGTTATAAAGTTAAAGTCTCCACACAACACCAAACCTCCCTGTCTCAATTTGTCAATTTCATTTAGTATGTGCCTCAGGAACCTCTCCGCTCCAGTGTTAGGGAAGTAAACCGATGCCAACGTATATTGTGTATTATTGAACAGTCCCACCAGAACGATATACCTTCCCTGTGTATCTATGGAGATTGCTTGCTCCCGAAACGCTATGTCCTTATGTATAAAAATAGAGACTCCTTTTGTCTTATTGTCTGAAAGAGCGTGGTATTGTGTGGGGTATAGGCTAGTAAAGATAGAGGGAGTTCGGGTTTTTATGAAGTGTGTTTCTTGAACACACGCGATGTCTACTCCACTTTTTTTAAGGTCCTGCAGTAATAGCCTGCGCTTTCCCGGAGAATTTAACCCCTTAACATTATATGTCAGAATTTTTACCATTGATGCATTGTTGGGTGGGGGCTCTGATGGAGTAGATCACTATGTCAGTATTAATAGAAGTATCAATGCCGTACATCAATATTGCATATCCGCTATAATGCAGCTTATTCGGGTTATTAGTTTTGTGACTAAAGGGAGCAAGAAGAGGGCGGGGCAAGGGGTAAGGGGGCAGGTAGGGAGGGGATGCAAGAACTAGTGGGCAACATACCCAACTCGGCCCCAAGATCCGGGGCCTTGTCACCTGACCCAGTGGGTAGGCACTCTTGGTGGGGGTAGTGGAGGTGAAAATATCACACATAGTGTTCTTCACTGCGAAACCAGAGGGCTATTTTAACTCATATCTAAGCAAACTGTTTATCAGTAAAGGTAAACTAACACTCAACATTCAACATTCAACATTGATTTAGTCTAACGACCCGTTTAGTGTATTCTCTCTACACCATCATGTTGTCTCTATACAGTATTTATATTAATGACCCCGTGGAAGGGCTTCTACAAGGCATATTGGGCAGTGTCATAATCTAACCAGCAGTCGTAGCTGCTTATGTGAAACTATACCACATTATATACATCAACAATTAGTAGATTATCGTACATCTAGAGCTACTCCATACACTTCTAACATGGATCAACAGCAGAACATCAAACTGTGCATTATAGATCAGTATTAGTTACGTGTATTCCAAGATGGTACCAGTCCTTCATTTGACAGTCCACTCCGGCGACTTTCTTGGTACCCTTGTTGTCGTGCTTGGTTCTAAGGCTGGCATAGGAAGCCCCCAGTCGCTCAGCCTCTGTGTTCCCTGCTTCAGGTTGGTAATAGAGTGTATTGCTCCTTGATGGGAGATCAGAAGCTTAGCCGGGAAACCCCATCGGTAACTCAGGTTATGTTCACGCAGGGTGGAGGTAATCGGCGACATCGATTTTCTGAACATCAGTGTATCTGCTGATAGATCCGCAAAGATTTTTATGGTACTGTATTCTTTTGGCATGCCTGGGTTTCTACTGACGCGCATGATTCTGTCTTTTGCGTGGAAGAAGTGGATTCTGGCGATCACATCTCTCTCCGCCGTTTGTGGCAGGTGTTTCGGCCTGCGTAGTCTGTGTACTCCGTCTATGATCAGTTGATCCGGGTGTATTTCCGGGACCAGGGTCTGGAACATGTCTGACAGATAATTTTGTAACTCGGCGTTAGTAACGGCTTCTGGAATTCCCCTAAACCGGAGATTGTTCCTTCTCGCCCTGTCTTCCATATCAGCCAGTTTCAGCCTATGCGTTTCCAGGCTTTCTTCAAATTCCTGCAGTTTGTCTGCCAAGCTGTTATGTGCTTCCGCATATTCATCCATCTTGGACTCCATCTGGGCTGTGCGGTTCCCAATGTCTTGTATATCTTTTTGCAAGTCCGTCTTCATGGCTTGTATTTGAATTTGCAAGTTCTTCTGTATATTATCCGAGAATTCTGTCATTAATTCTCGTATTCCTCTCATGGTAGGTGGCTGATCCTCTGCACTCTGTGTAGGAGTCGAGTGAGGTGAGAGGGATTGTTCCCGCGTTCCCGGGTCGCCGCCATCTTGCAAAGGCTCTTCTTCCTCACGCTGCTTGGAGGCCGCCGATTTTGCTCCAAAAAACGAGGCTCGTTCCGACTTCCCCGTTTTGACTTTGGGTCTTTGGGACATCGTGCACTTATGCTCGTGGTAAGAGGTGTTTGTCGCTCAATATTCCGCTTGATTTTTGGCGTTTCTGGTTTCTCCGCGAGGAGCTGCTCCTACATGCGTCTGCTCAGCTCCAGCGTCAGGCCACGCCCCCCTCCGCGTGGTATTTTGATGAGCATGCACACTAAGCTAAGGACTGGCTGAGATCATCGATCTTAATGATCTCAGTCAAAGATACTGTGTGGAGTTCCATAAACCAGCCCCTAGAGTAAAAATTACATGAGCTGGTCTTGGTTTGCCAAAAATAGATGTTTAACAAAATCAAGAAGTACTGCACCCACAGAAACAGAAACATCTACACTGACTTACTACTCAAATGCACAGCTACTTTCACAAACGTTTCTGAAAAGCTGCACATATTCACTGACAATTGGAATGTGAAAATGTAGGGACGTTTTTATGCTTTACAACTACTCACCTGCACCACACACACCACAAATTCCCTGCATCTACACATACTAAATACACTGACACTGTAATATACATCTACATTCGTAAACTACAATACTATACAATAATGCATCTCTTCATTGACTCAATTCCTGGAACTACCTTCAGATATATCACTGAATTAACATACTTGGTGTACTTAAACATACATCCTTATGTTAGCACACACTAAAATGCACCAGGTTGTACTACCATAACTTGTCAAACTGTATTGTTACACTTACCTGGGTCCCAGTGGGCACACACACTGCTTCTAGTCTTAAAGCCGCGGAAGCTGCATGTCAGTTTTGTGCTCATGCACTGACTGATAGTATCAGCTGATACCCTCAGCCAATGAATGAGTTCCAGTCTTGCAAATAATTGACATGTTGCACCTACAACATATGTGAACAGTGTGTGTACCAAGGTTAATGTCACACAGTGGGGAAAAAAACAACAACAGATTGACAGGGTGCAGTGGAATGAGGCCAGGGCACTCCTGGTGCCATAACCACTATAGCATGCTTAATTGTATACGTTAATTTTATACATCCAAAATCATCAGCATCATATCTTAATCCAGCCCTGGGACGAGGGTCAGAATTTCAGATAAGAATTTCAGGATGGAGAGATACGGAGGATAGGATTGAAGTGATACTGGGGGGGACCAGTGGACTTATTGCCTGTCCACGTGCTTTCTCTTTCTGCTTCTTCCCTCAGTAATACATATTTGTAGTGTCTTTGCATATGTTAGGTCATACCAGCACTAGTGAGATGAAGGGAATTAACACAGTAAAGGAGGAGACTATATTTAAAAGAAGAACAACTACCACAACAAGAGGATATAGGTTTAAATTAAAGGTAGTGGACGCATGGAATAGCCTTTCAGCTGAAGTGGTAGAGGTTAACACAGTGAAGAAGTTTAAGCATGCATGGGATAGGCATAAGGCTATCCTAGACTTAAGATAAGGCCAGGGACTAATGGAAGTATTTAGAAAATTGGGCAGACTAGAAATCTCTCAAATATTGTTCACAAATCTGTCTAAATCTGTGTTAGTGAGCACGTCTCCTTTGCCGAGATAATCCATCCACCTCACAGGTGTGGCATATCAAGATGCTGATTAGACAGCATGATTATTGCACAGGTGTGCCTTAGGCTGGCCACAATAAAAGGACACTCTAAAATGTACAGTTTTTCTGTATTAGGGGGATCCGAAAACCAGTCAGTATCTGGTGTGACAACCATTTGTCTTACGCAGTGCAACCAGTGACGTATTTGCCGGGAGGCAAACAAGGCATTTGCCTTGGGCGGCACTTTCCAGGGGGCGGCAAAAAACTCTGGCCCCAAATGCCCAGAGCTCTCTCTGCTCGGCTCCCTCGCGCGCCGCAGAGTGATGCTGAGAGCCAGAATATGACATCAGGGAGCTGAGCAGAGAGAGCTCACAAATCAGCGCTCCCCGGCCGCCAGCCTTGGAATTCAGCTAACCACCCAACTGCCTGCACGCCTGCCTCCCTCCCTGCCCAAGCAGCCCAGCCAGCAGCCACACTGTACCACAGGTAAAAAAAATCCACCCAGCTCTCCCAAAGTAGACTGGCTGTCAGTGTGCGTGTCTCTGTGTCTGGCTGGCTGTCAGTGTGTGTGTATGTCTGTCAGTGTGTCTGTGTGTCTGTCAGTGTGTGTCTGTGAGTGAATGTCTGTCAGTGTGTGTGTCTGTGAATGAGTGTTTGTGTCTGTGAGTGAGTATGTCTGTCAGTGTGTGTCTGTAAGGGATACTGTGTGTATTTGTGTGTGTCTGTCTGTAAGTGTTTGTGAGTTTGTGTGTGTCTGTGATGGAGCCTGTGTGTCTGAGTGAGTGTGTGTGTCTGAGTGATTGTGTATTCCTGTCAGTGTGTGTGTCTGTGAGTGTGTCAGTGAGTGAGTGTCTACGTCATTGTGTGTGTGTGTGTGTGTGTGTCAGTGATTGTGTGTGTCTGTCAGTGTGTGTCTGTAAGTGAGTCAGTGATTGTGTGTGTCTGTCAGATTGTGTCAAATCAGTGTGTGTGTGTATGTCAGTGTATCTGAGAATGTGTGTCTGTCAGTCAAAGTGTGTGTGTGTTAGTCTTTTACAGGAAGAGGTGTGGCATTGAGAGGAAAGGGTGAGGTAAATGTAAATTAGGGGGTACCCGAGTTCCGTCATGCCTAGGGCAGCCCAGATTCAAAACACACCACTGAGTGCAACACATCTCACTCCTCTTCAATGACTGTGCAAAGTTGCTGGATATAGGTACGACATGGAACACGCTGTCGTATACGCCGATCCAGAGCATCCCAAACACGCCCAATGGGTGACATGTCCGGTGAGTATGCTGGCCATGCAATACTGGGATGTTTTCAGCTTCCAGGAATTGTGTACAGATCCATGAAACAGGGGGATGAGCATTATCATGCTGCAACATGAGGTGATGGTCGTGGATAAATGGCACAACAATGGGCCTCAGGATCTCATCACGGTATCTCTGTGTATTCAAAACGCCATCAATAAAATACACCTGTGTTCATTGTCCATAACACACGCATGCCCATGCCATAACCCCACCACCACCATGGGCCACTCGACCCACAACAATGACATCAGCAAACCGCTCCCTCACACGACACCATACACGTCTGCCATCTGCCATGTACAGTGAAAACCAGGATTCATCCATGAAGAGAACACCTCTCCAAAGGGCCAGATGATATTGAATGTGAGCATTTGCCCACTCAAGTTGGTTACGACGAACTGCAGTCATGTCGAGACCCCAATGAGGACGACGAGCATGCAGATGAGCTTTACTGAGACGGTTTCTGACAGTTTGTGCAGAAATTCTTTGGTTATGCAAACCGATTGTTGCAGCAACTGTCCGGGTGGCTGGTGTCAGACGATCTTGGAGGTGAAGATGCTGGATGTGGAGGTCCTGGGCTGGTGTGGTTACACATGGTCTGCGGTTGTGAGCCCGGGTGGATGTACTGCCAAATTCTCTGAAACGCCTTTGGAGATGAGTTATGGTAGAGAAATGAACATTCAAGGAACACTATAGTCACCTAAATTACTATAGCTAAATAAAGCAGTTTTAGTGTATAGATCATTCCCCTGCAATTTCACTGCTCAATTCACTGTCATTTAGGAGTTAAATCACTTTGTTTCTGTTTATGCAGCCCTAGCCACACCTCCCCTGGCTATGATTGACAGAGCCTGCATGAAAAAAAAACTGGTTTCACTTTCAAACAGATGTAATTTACCTTAAATAATTGTATCTCAATCTCTAAATTTAACTTTAATCACATACAGGAGGCTCTTGCAGGGTCTAGCAAGTTATTAACATAGCAGGGGATAAGATTAATTAATTAAACAGAACTTGCAATAAAGAAAGCCTAAATAGGGCTCTCTTTACAGGAAGTGTTTATGGAATGCTGTGCAAGTCACATGCAGGGAGGAGTGACTAGGGTTCATAAACAAATGGATTTAACTCCTAAATGGCAGAGGATTGAGCAGTGAGGCTGCAGGGGCATGTTCTATACACCAAAACTGCTTCATTAAGCTAAAGTTGTTCTGGTGACTATAGTGTCCCTTTCAATTCACGGGCAACAGCTCTGGTGGACATTCCTGCAGTCAGCATGCCAATTGCACGCTCCCTCAAAACTTGTAACATCTGTGGCATTGTGCAATGTGATAAAACTGCACATTTTCGAGTGGCCTTTTATTGTGGCCAAGAGAAAAATCAGAATGAGGGTCAGCGCTAACACGCCACAGGGAATATGGAGAAAATGTAGGCAGCATACCTATAGACCGAGGGGTTTCCTCTTATTCCCCCAAAATAAATGTGATAAGAAAATAACAAGAAAAGAGGGGAGCACCTTGAAAGGATAGTATTATCGTAATATAATTGTATTAAGTATCTAAAATAATTTAGTGGAGTATATTTGTAAAAATATAAGATTGGAATTAAACAGTAATAATAAATAATAGTCCGGGTAACTTAGCTCTGGTCCCATCCACCAAACTTGAAAAAGTTCTTTTTAGGCCAACACATGGGATGGGTGGTCAGGAGTGGAGGCTTGTACTCCGATGGAATATGTGGAGAGGAAACAAAAGAAAGAGGACTCCAATGGTATGATATATAAAAAACACTGGGTACTTAAAGTGTAATATTGAACTGCTCACAATATAAGAAGTAGAAAGATAAATACAAGGTGTAATGAATAACAAATACTCAAACTGGCAGCTACATACGTTCACAAGCGTCTGGAATTGAGTGATAGCTCAAAAAAATAAAAAAGTATGTGCGCTCAGAAGTAGATACTTTAGAAAATATATATGGTGTATTTATTGAGATAAAACTCATATACAATAAATATAATAAAATAAATCAAAACAAACACTAAATAAATAAAAATCACAATCACAATAAGTACATGAACCCACTGTTATAAATGGTACACCAATGAACTCTATATCATAGGTACATGGTGTGAAGTAAAATATCAAAGCAGCTGCCTAAAGGGTAACACGAAATATGTAAAAAAGAAACAACATAAAATATATATAAAAATGAAAAGAAACAATAATAATAGTACCTGCCTCGGTGTGGGCCCCCCACCGAGGTATATATGAATGGAAATCGGTACTTGAAGAGAGAACCAAAGTAAAAAATGAAGGAGAGTGAGCGTTCTGTGCAGCAATCCTCCGACCCACTCCAAAGGGGATCCGTCAGAAACCGATGATATATACCACGGTCGAGATCTTCAAAAAAGACCGCGGTGTAGTTGTGGCAGACCACCCACAGATGCAGTTGATAGATCACACACGAGCTGGAAGCATATACCGCGGTCGGTGTCTTCTCAAAAGACCGCGGTATAGTTGGATGAAGCAGCCGTTAATATATCTGAAAGTCCTCACCTTCCAGGGGTCAGGAGTGTGTTGGCACTAAGACCCTCATTCACCAAAAGAAAATCAAAGACATAAATAAAAATAAAAAGTAAAAATAAAGCACTAAAAGGCAGCCGAAGAAAACCAAGTGGGTCCAGCAATAAAGTGCAGCCACAATACTACTCACAATATCCAGAGCTTAAATCCAGCTCTGGTGTGGAATACGTGAAGTGGAATAAGCCCCACTCAAGGATATACAGGATTCTTCAGGTTCAAAGCAGTAGAGAGTTTTTCAAGTTACCAGATATGGCAGAGTAGTATACCCAAAAGAAAAGGGATAATAGAATATAGTGCTCAATGTATCTTTACGTAAAAGAATATGCTCCCATTTTGTTCCTGTAAAGAAGCTACCTACCTCCCAAGAATTGACTACCACATTTGCTAAGAAAGTATTTTGTATTCATGGCCACCCCTCTCAATTAGTCTCAGACAGGAGTTCTCAGTTTGTTTCCAGATTCTGGAGAGAATTTTATTCTCAACATGGGATCAAATTGAAATGTTCTATTTCCTATCATCTCCAGACTAATGGAACAGCTGAAAGATCAAATCAGGCTTTGGAACAGAACCTTAGATGCTTAAATGAAATGACCATCATGCCAACTGGGATGATAGGCATGCATGGGTGGAATGTAAACAATACTAAACATGACTCTACTGAACATAGAATGAAGAATTTGAGAATAGGTCTATAATTGACTCTAGATTTTCCAGGGACAAATTCAATATCTTGTTCATTGGCGATCACGATTCGCCTGAGGAGCGTTCCTGGGCTTCAGCATCTGACATCCATGCCCCATTTGGTTTGTGGTTTCCATTCTTGGTTTCCTTCTCTCCCCTCCTTAACCCACCTGGTGGGTGTTTCTGTGAGGGGGGTAATGTAAGGGGTCCTGCAGTTTAATTACCGATCTGTCAGTTGTAAGATGTGCTGAACCACTGGACGGCTTTTGTCCCAGTCACTGCCATCTCATTCATCTACACCCCTTTTTATGATGCCATGACATCATTAATGACAGAACTCTTGAAGCGCTTTCTATCTAACACTCTTGTGAGTGCAATCTATTGCAGTGTTTTTTCTACTTCAATTGTATTACACTATGTTTCGTTTGTTTATTTCTTTTTGCTTTTAAATTACTTTTATTAAAAAATGTCAAAATACGTTAAATAGGAAAAACATAGCATTGTAAATACATAGACAATACTACACATTACACAGGTCTTGCTCAGAGCTTACTGAAATTGCATGGGCTGTCTTTCTGTATTAGTCACCCCCAATGTCCAAGGTTATATCATTAACTCCAACTAATTCATATATATCATATTTATTTATTAAGTCTAACCCATATGTATAAACTGCACTTTTCTTCTTAGCCTGTAAATTGAGTTAGTCCTACCCATGGGAGAGATTTATTAAAGTGTTTTGTTTTAAAAAGTAGTCTAAAGCACTGCAAGTGGAAACTAGTGGGCACACTCCATTGATGACTCCTCCACTTTACAGTGTTGCTAATTTTTTTTTACAACAGAACTTGTTGATAAACATACCTAAATTCAGAAAAAGTATTGTGGAGCAGGTGACTGCAGTGCTTGTAATAATAAAATACATTTCCCCCACTAAATGAATTTTCCAAGAAAAAAAAAAGTTTATCTAGATTTATCTACTAACTAAACAATGTCTCCCCATGGTCTCAAACAGAAGCTTGAATGGCACTGGTTTTTACTTTTCTATCCCATTGTGGATGTCTTTACCCAGCGGGACATTTGGAATATACAGTATCTATACTAGGTTTGTATATTAACTAATGCCTTCTCCACCATTGCCCTACTCCTGACTACTTGCCATGTTGTCCAGAAGCCCATTTTCTTTTGATATACTTATATTCTATTCCTATGTTCTCTTCTACATATCACAATGGTTTATCTACTACACCAGAGATTTTGAATAATTTAGCAGTTTATCCTCTTTCTCTACTTAAAGGGACACTATAGTCACCCAGACCACTTCAGCTCAATGAAGTGGTCTGGGTGACAGGTCCCTCTAGGGTTAACCCTTCAGGTGCAAACATAGCAGTTTCTTCCGGACAGCCACTAGAGGCGCATCTGCAACGCTGGAGGCATATTATTCCTCCATCACGCAGAGCGTCCATAGGAAAGCATTGTGAAATGCTTTTCTATGGACACTTTGAACGCGCGCGTGGCACTGCCGCGCATGCGCATTCCGTTCTGCTGACGTGAGACGGGGGAGCTGACGTCGGCGGGGGAGGAGAGGTAAGGGAGCCCTGCGGTGGAATAAGGTGAGTAGCTGAAGGGGTTTTATGGACTGTGGATGGTGTCTACATAGGTGGCATCTCACCGCAGGGTTGAAAGTGGGCAGTTTTGACAGGTGGCTGTCTTTTTTATGGTTAGTCACTTTGGTTGAACACTTTGGGTACATTTGAGTTATTCGCTAAAGTGAGAATTCAAAGTGATTGAAAGTAAATTTTTTATTTAAGGCCTGAGTAGCCAACCTGAAAGCATAGGTGAATATGAGAATTTCTCCAGTTTGGCTATTTTGACCTTAAATTTGAAATTGACTTTACATTTTTAGTTTAGTGAATAAGCCTTGTAAGAAAGGGTTGTGTGCTCATATGACATTTCTTATCGCAATGCATTTCTAAATATTATTCCTTAACAACCCAGCAATGCTCAATGCTTTCCTATGGACACTGGCATCTTCTCACTGTGAAAATCACAGTGAGAAGCGCGGAAGCGCCTCTAGCGGCTGTCAATAAGACAGTCACTAGAGGCTGGATTAACCCTAGTGTAAACATAGCAGTTTTTCTGAAACTGCTATGTTTACAGCAGGCAGGGTTAACCCTAGAGGGACCTGGCACCCAGACCACTTTATTGAGCTGAAGTGGTCTGGGTGCCTGTAACGGCACCCCCAGGCATAAAAGGAGTTAAAAGCCGTTTAGTAGATCTTCCCTTCCAGAGACACAGGCACAGCTGCTGTAAACACCAATCCACCGAACCAGAGAAGCATATGAATGCTGTAAACCGCTGAACCGGAACCATACGAATGCTGTAAACAGCCGAATAGGAAAAAACATACAAATAGGTTTACACTCCTAGCAGTCAAACTGGAACAGCATAGAGTAAATCCCCCCCAAGAACGAGACAAAGCTCCGTTTTGTGGGTCAAGCAGTGAACAGACAGAGCTGTGGGTTTATTGTTCTTATATACACATTAGTACCACCCACAGGGTTTTGGAAAACAACCAAAAAATACGTACAATACACTCAGACACTCCCATACAAAATCCTCCCCTCTGCCTGTGATACAATTACCTTACACAATGGGTAATGTAATTATCACAAGCAGAGAAATAAGTTTTTTCCACATTATTCATAACTTTAAAAGTATGCATCACATTCACATAATACATTTTCAGAATCAGCATACTTCAAATACAAACATACGTAAAAATCATACAAATTGGTCCAGTGGTTGAAAAGATAGATCGTAGTCCTTTGTGACCAAATGAAGCATGGCTAGAGATGTCCCGAATAGTTCGCTGGCAAATAGTTCCTGGCGAACATAGCTTGTTTGCGTTCGCCACGGTGGGCGAACATATGCGATGTTCGGTCTGCCCCCTATTCGTCATCATTGAGTAAACTTTGACCCTGTACCTCACAGTCAGCAGACACATTCCAGCCAATCAGCAGCAGATCCTCCCTACCAGGCCCTCCCACCTCCTGGACAGCATCCACTTTAGATTAATTCGGAAGCTGCATTCTTAGTGAGAGGAGGGACAGTGTAGCTGCTGCTGATTTAATAGGGAAATCGATAGCTAGGCTAGTGTATTCAGTGTCCAATAGAGTCCTGAAGGACTCATCTGATCTCTGCTGTAAGGACAGCACCCCAAAAAGCCCTTTTTAGGGCTAGAACATCAGTCTGCTTTTTTTTTTTCTGTGTAATCTAATTGCAGTTGCCTGTCTGCCAGCGTGTGTGTCAGGCTCACAGTGTATACTGTGCCCACTTGCCCAGTGCCACCACTCATATCTGGTGTCACAATAGCTTGCATTTTAAAAAAACTTTTTTGACTGTAATATAATAGCAGTCAGTTTCCTTCACACGTGTGCATTTCAGGGCCTGCCAGGGCACAGTGTCACACCAGTGCAACTCATATCTGGTGTAACAGTAGTGTACATTAAAAAAAAAATAGAAATTTGACTGTGAAATAATAGCAGTCAGTTTCCTTCACACGTGTGCGTTTCAGGGCCTGCCAGGGCACAGTGTCACACCAGTGCAACTCATATCTGGTGTAACAGTAGTGAACATTTAAAAAACACAACACTTGTTTGACTGTGAAATAATAGCAGTCAGTTTCCTTCACACGTGTGCATTTCAGGGCCTGCCAGGGCCTGCCAGGGCACAGTGTCACACCAGTGCAACTCATATCTGGTGTAACAATAGTGTACATAAAAAAAAAAAAAAAAATAGAAATTTGACTGTGAAATAATAGCAGTCAGTTTCCTTCACACGTGTGCGTTTCAGGGCCTGCCAGGGCACAGTGTCACACCAGTGCAACTCATATCTGGTGTAACAGTAGTGTACATTAAAAAAAAAAACACTTTTTTGACTGTGAAATAATAGCAGTCAGTTTCCTTCACACGTGTACGTTTCAGGGCCTGCCAGGGCACAGTGTCACACCAGTGCAACTCATATCTGGTGTAACAGTAGTGTACATTTAAAAAAAAAAAAACTTTTTTGACTGTGAAATAATAGCAGTCAGTTTCCTTCACGCGTGTGCGTTTCAGGGCCTGCCAGGGCACAGTGTCACACCAGTGCAACTCATATCTGGTGTAACAGTAGTGTACATTAAAAATAAAACTAGAAATTTGACTGTGAAATAATAGCAGTCAGTTTCCTTCACACGTGTAAGTTTCAGGGCCTGCCAGGGCACAGTGTCCCACCAGTGCAACTCATATCTGGTGTAACAGTAGTGTACATTTAAAAAAAATAACACTTTTTTGACTGCGAAATAATAGCAGTCAGTATCCTTCACACGTGTGCGTTTCAGGGCCTGCCAGGGCACAGTGTCACACCAGTGCAACTCATATCTGGTGTAACAGTAGTGTACATTTAAAAAAAAAATAAAAAATTTGACTGTAATAGATTGAATAGCAGTTAGTTGTCTGCAAGCGTGTGTGTCAGGCCTACAGCGTCTACTCTGCCAACTTCTGCCAGTGCACAGTGCCACTCATATCTGTTGTCACAGTAGCTTGCACGCATTGTACCACTAATCGAAAAAAAAATGACAGGCAGAGGCAGGCCACCCCGCAGGGGCCGTCGTGGTCATGGTGCTGTGATTCTCTTTGGCCCTAGAATAAGTTCTGAGGACTTAGTTGACTGGCTAACACAGGACACCCAATCTTTTACAGCTTCCGCTCGGAACCTTGACGCACCATCCTCCTCCAGCTTAGCTTCGGGCACCTCTCAAGTTACCACTCGCCCGCCTGCCGCCACCACCAACACTAGCACCACAGCCGCTTCACTTGATCTGTCAGAGGAGTTATTTACACATCAGTTGGAAGAAATGAGTGATGCGCAACCATTATTGCCAGAGGATGTAGATAACAGGGATATGTCTCAGTTAGGCAGCATTACACATTACACACACGTACAGTGTGATGATGATGATGTTGTACCCGCTGCTGCTTCCTTTGCTGAGTTGTCAGATACAAGTGAAGCGGTTGATGATGACGATGCGTCCGTGGATGTCACGTGGGTGCCCGCTAGAAGAGAAGAAGAGGGGGAAAGTTCAGATGGGGAGACAGAGAGGAGGAGGAGATGAGTTGGAAGCAGGGGGAGGTCATCGCAAGGAGCTAGTGGCACAGTCAGACAGCATGCATCGGCACCCGGGGTCAGCCAGACAGCATGCCAATCAACGCATGCTGTTGCCACCACCAGAATGCCGTCATTGCAAAGCTCAGAAGTGTGGCATTTTTTTTGTGTGTCTGCCTCTGACAACAGCGATGCCATTTGCAACCTGTGCCAAAAGAAACTGAGTCGTGGGAAGTCCAACACCCACCTAGGTACAACTGCTTTCCGAAGGCACATGATCGCACATCACAAACGCCTATGGGATCAACACATGAGTACAAGCAGCACACAAACTCAAAGCCACCATCCTCCTCCTGGTCCAGCATCTTCAGCCACGTCAACCACTGCTGTCCTCCTTGCCCCCTCTCAACCATCTGCCACTCCGTCTCTCGCCTTGAGCAGTTCCTGCTCATCTGCCCACAGTCAGGTGTCTGTCAAGGACATGTTTGAGCGTAAGAAGTCAATGTCACAAAGTCACCCCCTTGCCCGGCATCTGACAGCTGGCTTGTCTGAACTCTTAGCCCGCCAGCTTTTACCATACAAGCTGGTGGAGTCTGAGGCGTTCCAAAAATTTGTAGCTATTCGGACACCGCAGTGGAAGTTACCCGGCCGAAATTTCTTTGCACAAAAGGCAATCCCCAACCTGTACTCGATTGTGGCTCTGCAGAGGAGTTGGTGACACCACCACGACTTGCAGGCAGGCCTGCTGCCACCTCCTCTACTCCTCCTGCTCCATCCTCTTCCATAACCTCCTCGGCTGAGTCCTTTTCTGTTGCTGCGTCTTGCTCCACATCAACGGCACCACCCCAGCTCCCCAGGTACTATTCCACATCCCGAAAGAAAAGTCCTGCGCTCAACTCCCATCACTACTGGGTGGCTGCAATGACTACAGTACACATCAGCCCCAATACATAGTAAAAACCAAAGAAAAACATGTTACTTGCGCTCTATCCTTTATCCCTATGTATTTTTAAAACAAATGGAGGTCTTTTAGTTACCTCCAATGGCCATGAGAGGATTGAGCCCACCTGCCACATCAAGGCAGACCCCCCTAGGTGGGTCCTAACTCTAACCATTCACCTTGCTTCCTTGAGCCTCTGGCAAAAATCTCTAATGAGACAGAAAGGGGTATTTTTTATATACACCCCTACACATGATTAACCCTTAATAGGGAACACATGGGATGGGCGGCTGCATTGTAACAAGGCTGAGTAATACAAAAATTGGATACAAATGCAGAAAGAAAAGTCCTGCGCTCAACTCCCATCACTACTGGGCGGCTGCAATGACTACAGTACACATCAGCCCCAATACATAGTAAAAACCAAAGAAAAACTTGTTACTTGCGCTCTATCCTTTATCCCTATGTATTTTTAAAACAAATGGAGGTCTTTTAGTTACCTCCAATGGCCATGAGAGGATTGAGCCCACCTGCCACATCAAGGCAGACCCCCCTAGGTGGGTCCTAACTCTAACCATTCACCTTGCTTCCTTGAGCCTCTGGCAAAAATCTCTAATGAGACAGAAAGGGGTATTTTTTATATACACCCCTACACATGATTAACCCTTAATAGGGAACACATGGGATGGGCGGCTGCATTGTAACAAGGCTGAGTAATACAAAAATTGGATACAAATGCAGAAAGAAAAGTCCTGCGCTCAACTCCCATCACTACTGGGCGGCTGCAATGACTACAGTACACATCAGCCCCAATACATAGTAAAAACCAAAGAAAAACATGTTACTTGCGCTCTATCCTTTATCCCTATGTATTTTTAAAACAAATGGAGGTCTTTTAGTTACCTCCAATGGCCATGAGAGGATTGAGCCCACCTGCCACATCAAGGCAGACCCCCCTAGGTGGGTCCTAACTCTAACCATTCACCTTGCTTCCTTGAGCCTCTGGCAAAAATCTCTAATGAGACAGAAAGGGGTATTTTTTATATACACCCCTACACATGATTAACCCTTAATAGGGAACACATGGGATGGGCGGCTGCATTGTAACAAGGCTGAGTAATACAAAAATTGGATACAAATGCAGAAAGAAAAGTCCTGCGCTCAACTCCCATCACTACTGGGCGGCTGCAATGACTACAGTACACATCAGCCCCAATACATAGTAAAAACCAAAGAAAAACATGTTACTTGCGCTCTATCCTTTATCCCTATGTATTTTTAAAACAAATGGAGGTCTTTTAGTTACCTCCAATGGCCTTGAGAGGATTGAGCCCACCTGCCACATCAAGGCAGACCCCCCTAGGTGGGTCCTAACTCTAACCATTCACCTTGCTTCCTTGAGCCTCTGGCAAAAATCTCTAATGAGACAGAAAGGGGTATTTTTTATATACACCCCTACACATGATTAACCCTTAATAGGGAACACATGGGATGGGCGGCTGCATTGTAACAAGGCTGAGTAATACAAAAATTGGATACAAATGCAGAAAGAAAAGTCCTGCGCTCAACTCCCATCACTACTGGGCGGCTGCAATGACTACAGTACACATCAGCCCCAATACATAGTAAAAACCAAAGAAAAACATGTTACTTGCGCTCTATCCTTTATCCCTATGTATTTTTAAAACAAATGGAGGTCTTTTAGTTACCTCCAATGGCCATGAGAGGATTGAGCCCACCTGCCACATCAAGGCAGACCCCCCTAGGTGGGTCCTAACTCTAACCATTCACCTTGCTTCCTTGAGCCTCTGGCAAAAATCTCTAATGAGACAGAAAGGGGTATTTTTTATATACACCCCTACACATGATTAACCCTTAATAGGGAACACATGGGATGGGCGGCTGCATTGTAACAAGGCTGAGTAATACAAAAATTGGATACAAATGCAGAAAGAAAAGTCCTGCGCTCAACTCCCATCACTACTGGGCGGCTGCAATGACTACAGTACACATCAGCCCCAATACATAGTAAAAACCAAAGAAAAACATGTTACTTGCGCTCTATCCTTTATCCCTATGTATTTTTAAAACAAATGGAGGTCTTTTAGTTACCTCCAATGGCCTTGAGAGGATTGAGCCCACCTGCCACATCAAGGCAGACCCCCCTAGGTGGGTCCTAACTCTAACCATTCACCTTGCTTCCTTGAGCCTCTGGCAAAAATCTCTAATGAGACAGAAAGGGGTATTTTTTATATACACCCCTACACATGATTAACCCTTAATAGGGAACACATGGGATGGGCGGCTGCATTGTAACAAGGCTGAGTAATACAAAAATTGGATACAAATGCAGAAAGAAAAGTCCTGCGCTCAACTCCCATCACTACTGGGCGGCTGCAATGACTACAGTACACATCAGCCCCAATACATAGTAAAAACCAAAGAAAAACATGTTACTTGCGCTCTATCCTTTATCCCTATGTATTTTTAAAACAAATGGAGGTCTTTTAGTTACCTCCAATGGCCATGAGAGGATTGAGCCCACCCTATTCCACATCCCGGATACGGCAGTGTCACGCCGTCTTGGGGTTGACTTGCCTGAAAGCAGAGAGTCACACCGGACCAGCACTCCTGTCCGCCCTGAATGCACAGGTGGATCAGTGGCTGACTCCGCACCAACTGGAGATCGGCAAAGTGGTTTGTGACAATGGAAGAAATTTGTTGGCGGCATTGAATTTGGGCAAGTTGACACATGTGCCGTGCATGGCACATGTGTGTAATCTGATCGTACAACGCTTTTTGCATAAGTACCCAGGCTTACAAGACGTCCTGAAGCAGGCCAGGAAGGTGCGTGGCCATTTCAGGCATTCCTACACGGCCATGGCGCACTTTTTCAGATATCCAGCGGCGAAACAACATGCCAGTGAGGCGCTTGATTTGCGACAGCCCGACACATTGGCCCGACACAATTCAACACTCCTAATGTTCGACCTCCTGCTCCAACAAGAAAAAGCCGTTAACGAGTATTTGTATGACCGGGGTGCTAGGACAGCCTCTGCGGAACTGGGAATTTTTTTGCCACGTTACTGGACGCACATGCGCAATGCCTGTAGGCTCATGCGTCCTTTTGAGGAGGTGACAAACCTAGTCAGTCGCACCGAAGGCACCATCAGTGACATCATACCATTTGTTTTCTTCCTGGAGTGTGCCCTGCGAAGAGTGCTGTATCAGGCCGTAGATGAGCGTGAAGAGGAAGAGGAAGAGTTGTGTTCACCATCACCACCAGAAACAGCCTTATCAGCATTGCTTGCTGGACCTGCGGCATCGCTGGAAGAGGATTGTGAGGAAGAGGAGTCAGAGGAGGAATGTGGATTTGAGGAGGAGGAGGAAGACCAACCACAACAGGCATCCCAGGGTGCTCGTTGTCACCTATCTGGTACCCGTGGTGTTGTACGTGGCTGGGGGGAAGAACATACCTTCAGTGAGATCACTGAGGACGAGGAACGGGACATGAGTAGCTCAGCATCCAACCTTGTGCAAATGGGGTCTTTCATGCTGTCGTGCCTGTTGAGGGGCCCTCGTATAAAAAGGCTGAAGGAGAACGACCTGTACTGGCTGTCCACGCTACTAGACCCCCGGTATAAGCAGAAAGTGCCTGAAATGTTACCGAATTACCGCAGGACAGAAAGGATGCAGCAGTTCCAAAATAAATTAAAAAGTATGCTTTACACAGCGTATAAGGGTGATGTCACAGCACAACGAGAATCTAACAGGGGAAAAGGTGAAAGTAATCCTCCTCCTCCCACGACCATGCCGGCAAGGACAGGACGCTTTACAGACGTGTTGTTGATGGAGGACATGCAGAGCTTTTTAAGTCCTATGCATCGCCACAGGTCTTTGGGGTCCACTGTCAGAGAACGACTCGACCGACAGGTAGCAGACTACCTCACCTTAACTGCAGATATCGACACTCTGAGGAGCGATGAACCCCTTGACTACTGGGTGTGCATGCTTGACATGTGACCTGAGCTATCCCAATTTGCGATAGAACTTCTGGCCTGCCCCGTTTCAAGTGTCCTCTCAGAAAGGACCTTCAGTGCTGCAGGAGGTATTGTCACTGAGAAGAGAAGCCTAGGTCAAAAAAGTCTAGATTACCTCACCTTTATTAAGATGAATGAGGGATGGATCCCGAAGGGACTGACAGTGGGCAATACATTCGACTAAAATAGGCCTGATGAGGGGGACGTAACAGGGATTAAACTGATAAGAATAGTACTACTTAACACACCACTCCTATCTGGTGGCACATTAGATTACAGGCGCAGTGCCCCAAATTTGAAGTAGGAGGACCAACCAAGCATCTTTTTCCATCTCCCGGTTCCTAAAATCGATGCCATATATACGTCCCCTGATAGGGGACGTAACAGGGATTAAACTGATAGGAATAGTACTACTTAACACACCTTATAATAACGCAGAGAGAGGCAACGCAGAGAGAGGAGTCTGAAGAAGAGGAGTCAGAGGAGGAAGGTGGCTTTAAGGAGTTGGAAGACCAAACACAGCAGGCGTCCCAGGGGGCTTGTTGTCACCTTTCGGGGACCCTTGGTGTTGTACGTGGCTGGGTGGAGGAAGAGACCTTCAATGACATCAGTGAGGACAAGGAACGGGACATGGCTAGCTTGGTATCCAACCTTGTGCAAATGGGGAGTTTGCGGTTGTGCAAATGGACCGTTTGCGGTTGTTTGCGGTGCGTCAAACGGGGACTTTGGTCTGTCTCTGTGAAGCGGGCGTAACCCTTACACTACCTGATCGATACAACATTATACCTGATATTTTAAAGCACGTTATTCCAAACAATTTAGGAATGTTAGGTGATTTATGCCCTTTATGGATTAAAACCAGACTCTGCATCAACTATGTAATTTTCCATGGGAGTTTTGCCATGGATCCCCCTCCGGCATGCCACAGTCCAGGTGTTAGTCCCCTTGAAACAACTTTTCCATCACTATTGTGGCCAGAAAGAGTCCCTGTGGGTTTTAAATGCGCCTGCCTATTGAAGTCTATGGCGGTTCGCCCGGTTCGCCCGTTCGCGAACATTTGTGGAAATTCGCGTTCGCCGTTCGCGAACGGAAAATTTTATGCTTGCGACTTCTCTAAGCATGGCTTTTCTGCCCAAAACCAGTTCCACAGAGTCTTCTATATTGGAGATAATTAAGAAGTAATCCAATTATCTCCAAGGACAGAGGCAAAACTCCATTGAACACATGGCAGCAAAAGACAATAAAATACATAAAAATATATAACTGTGCAGCTATTGCATAAACAGGTACATTCAACATATCTCCAGATAGCTCAGATCTGAGTGCACAGTATTACTGAATGGTGCTAAGATCACACACATACAGTTCAATTGCCATGGAGCCAAAGTCTTTCCCATAGTCTTTCATGATATGAATGGGCTCCATGGCATAGCTAGCTGGGGTATCACCGCTCAAACAGGGCAAGCACCGAATGACCCGGCTTTCGTGTCTTTGCAGGGGAAAATCAAGCTTTTTAACATGGGACCATAGTCCAGAGGCAACAGGCGGGCAACCAGGCTTCTCCAATGCAATGTGGCGAGATTGCTCTCGTCACATCTCTCCCCTTTTCGAGACAGACTAAAAGGGTATCTGACCTCCTGCCGGTCAGTGCCCTGGTTAGTCCAGCAGCCCACCCACGAAGCACCAACAGTAATACAGCCCACCCACAATAACTGGTTACTACACCTGGGTAGAGGAGAAACTTGTCCATGTCCAGGTGCCTCACCATGGCTGTGTGGGGGACTGGTAAGCTGACTTGGTGGGTTGCTGAGTGGGCAGAGACCAGCGGTACTCTGCCCTGGTGCCAGCACTACCACGGGAGTAGTCTGGTTGGAGCCTGGTTGCTGGAGGGGGAGACCAACTGTCTCCCCTTTAGATACACAGCTCTGCTGCTGGAGGCGGAGACCGACTGTCTCCCCTTTGGCTAAACAGCCCAGTTGCTGGAGGGCAGGACCGACCGTCCCTACCCCCTGTGCTGTAAGTGCAGAGACCACGGTCCCATCTGCACGGTTGTGGGGCTTACTGTCTCCCCCTGGTATGTTAAGCTGCCGCTGGGGAGAGGGGGTAACAAGCTCCTCTCCCATATATACTTCCAGCCGCGGGGGAGGGAGACCGACTGTCTCCGCTCCCAATACAGAGTCCTGCTGCTGGGGAAAGGAGACTGGGCTCTCTATTCCCTGTAGGACACTCTGCCGCTGGGGAATGGAGACTGGGCTCCCAATTCCCTGCAGATCACACTGCCGCTGGGGAATGGAGACTGGGCCCCCAATTCCCTGCAGATCATACTGCCGCTGGGGAATGGAGACTGGGCTCCTTATTCCCTGCAGATCCCACTGCGGCTGGGGAATGGAGAGTGGGCTCCCAATTCCCAATAAATCACACTGCTGCTGGGGAATGGAGACTGGGCTCCCAATTCCCTGCAATTCACACTGCCGCTGGGGAATGGAGACTGGGCTCCCAATTCCCTGCAGTACCTGCCGCTGGAGTTCCTCCCAACGTGCCAGCTGACCTTCTCTTTCTGTCCGATGTTGCAGATTCTTGAACACTAGGTTCCTCATGGACTGCACGTATTTCTCAGCTGGATTGGGTCCGAAGAACAGCCGCAATCCCATCATTTTATCGAACTCTCTACTAGAGTAGCTGTACTCCACTGCTGGTTCCATACTGGTGCCGTCAGGGTCGCTGTACTCAGACATGCGTTGCCCTCAATCCAGGGAATGGTATCTCCTGTAGCTGTCCTTCTGGCTGTAGGAACGATCCTGCCGCTTGCCACCAATTGTAACGGCACCCCCAGGCATAAAATGGTTAAACCGCCGTTTAGAAGATCTTCCCCTTCCAGAGATACAGGCACAGCTACTGCAGAACACCAAACTCCCGAACTGGTTACAAGGGAATGCGCCAACCTCCCGAATGGATACAAATTAGCACTCCAAACTCCCGAACCGGAACCATACGAATAGCTGCTAGCAGACGAACAGGAAAAGCACCCAAGCGGCTTACACTCCTGGCAATCAGTCTCTAACAGCATACAGTAAATCCCCCCAAAATACGAGACAGAGCTCCGTGTTGGGGGTCAAGCAGTGGTCTGGTTTAATGTGGGCTACCTGCCCAGTATTTATGCAGGTCTCCCACCTGGTGGACACTCCCCTAGGGAACCAAATGGGAGACTGTGACAAGGACATTGTAACAACCAATAACAGAGTTACACACATTCCCATTTAATTACCCAGGACCCTCTGCTGTGCCCGGGAGATAATTGTGAAGTAATTCAATTATCTCCCAGGACAGAGCCTAAACGCCATTTTAAGTGACAATGACAAAATGCATAAAAATACATAACTTTACAATATTATACTATAGTACAGGTATTTAACGTGTCCCCAGATAGCTGGGATCTGAGCGCACAAAACTACCGAATAGCGCTCAGATCCTATGCATACAGTTCAATCGCCGTGGAGTCAAAGTGTTCACATAGTCTGTTCCCCATACGAATAGACCACGGGATGGCTATCTGGCGTATGGCTTTTCGTGTCAAAATTACCAAATACGGGTAGGTTCGTGAGCTTTCTACCGCACGAGAAGGGAGGTCGGCGGCTTCAGCGGTGTTCATGCCAAATAGTGTCCGTTTCTAGTTCCATAGAATCCTGGCCGAACACTGCTGGTGTTTAAAATGGCCGCCGCCACGTGTTCGGCAAACGAACAAAGGCCACCTAGTATTCGTCAATTAAGCTGTGGTTAACCGCAGCTTCTGGGAGGTAAATTGCAGACACACTCCAGCTCCCAGGTGGTCCAGTCATTCGTGCGTTAGGTCGGTAGATTGAATCTACCGATCGCCGGGCAGAAAGGCACAAACAAGCCTTTTCTGCAGGGGAAAGGAGAGCTTTTAAACGTGGGGCCATAGTCCAGAGGCAACAGGCGGGCAACCAGGCTCCTCCAATGCAATGTGGCGAGACTGGTCTCGTCACAGTGCCTATAGTGCTCCTTTAAGCTCATGGGTCTGTAATTTATGTGCTGAGATGTTGATCGCTTTGTAAATATTGGCACTGCATCTGCTTTTCTGCCACCTCTGGTTCCCGATAGAATTGTGGAAAATACCAAAACTGGGACAATATGTAGGTTTGACAATATAATCACATGGATAATACACTATCTTTTTATTTCATTGGTAGAGCAGCATTTACCTTTTAAGTGCTTGCATACAGTGTTATCATCTATTATTAAGCATTGGGGTTGCTGTTTTTTATGCTACACCTGCTTATAATATTATATTCAAAGATATTGTTAGCCTTTCTTAATTGCATTTTATATAATCTTTACATTTGTTTTATATTAAAAAAAATATCAATTGTTCTGAACTGTGTTTCCCATTAAAACTCAGCCACTTGGCCTCAGTGTTCGAAATATTTTTCTCTTTTGAAGCACGATTCCAATCATAATTAACAACATACTAACAATAAAAAGCCACAATTTCCTAAACCAAACCCTTATCAGTCATGCACACTCACTGAATAAGCTAATCTAGCAGCTTTCCTTAGTGAACTTTAAATCAAAGTGTAAATCCCTTCAAACAGCTCCTGTTGAATCCAAATAGAAAAAAACAAGTCAGGGGCAGGAAGGTTATCAGATAGCTGGATTAACATTTCATATTTGGATGCCGTGTCCAATTGAGGTCAGGGCCAAGACGCATTGGCGCCATCTTGATCACCTAGTGGCCTGGCCCTCTTCAATGGTATTGGGGTTTTGTGGCTCTCCATTGATGTTTTGATGTTACCGGGTCTCCGCAGCAATAGGTCACTATCACCTACCGGTAAAATGGCTGACTCAGAGCTAAGGGTACGTGAGTGTGCTATCACTGTCAGTTTTTGCTTTTTGTTTTTAAATCTGGACCTGAAGCCTTTAAGCCCAGATTTAATTAATTTGGTCCGTATTTCAGCCATCTGGAGGCTTTCAGTCTGGCTGAAATCTGGATTTACAAAATCCAGACACTGATGAATATCATCAACAATGGTTTTCCCCATTCAGTACAGGGCCATTCGGACTTTAGAGAATAATAATGTTAGTAAATATCCCCAACTTTTTTCAAGTGAGGGTATTGACATTTTCCATGCCTTTCAACTATCCTGATTTTAACAGGACAGTCACGATTTTTGAGTCTTGTCCCAACTTTGTCCCCAAAAAGTGTAGCATTAGCGCATCATTAGACCCACTTTCTTTATAGAGTCTGATACTGTGCTGGTTACATACATTTCAGCTGTGTGTTACATAACCACCAAAACAAGAATTTCCAGCCATCACCAACATCTATTTGCATGATCTACATGAGTGCTTTATGCTCTACAACTCTTTATAAGGTTCTGTTAAATACACATGGCTTCATAAATTTAAATACATGCTGCTTATATGAGCAGATAATTTTCAAAAAAAGAAGGTTCAATTGTGATTTGAGAAAAAGTGCTTGAATTGTTGTTTTTTTTTTTTACATACGTTTATCTTCAGAAACAATAAGGTGGGGTATTTTAAACATTCTTTATTTTTCATTTTTCCGGAGTTTTTTGCAACCGTGGTATACACATTCATCTTATGATATAACAGGTTTGACAACGTTATGTGACTAGACATTTTGTATAGCCGGTTCCAGCTTTGCTGTTGCATTGGTTGTGTATTGATAGGTTGCACAATGGTGGATCCATAATAAACAACGAAATTTAAATAAAAACGTAAATACATACAGAAATATACAATCAAGTATAAACATATTTAACCTTTGGTCTCAGCGGTTGGGTGTGATGCTCACGGGAAGTTTTTGTGTTTCTGTTCTGGGGTTTTGGGTGTCTGCTGGGGTCTGTTGTGGGTTGGCCCCCCTAGGTTGCGGGTGTGGACCCCTGAAGGGTCTCCCCTGTTTGTTTTGCTTGTGGGTTCCCCCCCCGCCTCCCCGGTCTCCTTGCTATGCTATACTTCTGTTGGGCGTTTGTAGGGGCCGTGGTGTAGCGGGGTTCAGTTACATCAGCGCCGGCTTGCTCAGCCACAGATCCCATATTTTGTAAAAGTGGCGTGACGTTTCATGAACCAGGGCTGAGAGTCTGTCTCTTTCAATGGCTTCCCTGGTTTTACGGATGATTGTGGATAATGTGGGGACCTCCGGGGTACCCCACAGTTCTGCTATTGCCCTCCTTGTTGCCAGGGCTGTTCTGTTTGCTAGTTTGTTTTGGGCTCTGGTTAACGGTTCCTAGGGTTTGGATAGGAGCCATATCCATGGGTCTAAGGGAATGTCTGTGTGGAGTAAGTTAGAGACCAGGCGGGCCACCTCTGCCCATAGCGGTGCTAGTTTTGGGCATTGCCACCATTGGTGTATGTATGTTCCCCTTTGCCCACACTGTTTCCAGCAGAGGTCCGTGTCGGTCTTACCCATACGGTATAGTCTTGCGGGGGTTAGATACCATCTTAGTAAAGTTTTGTAGGCCTGCTCTTTGTGATTGACACAAATAGAGATAGATGCTGTGGCCTCCCATATGTCTTGCCAGTCAGTCGGGTCCCCCGGTGGCCCCAGGTCCCTCTCCGAAGCCGCCACATATGCCATCGCTCCTGGGGGGTGAGTAGAGATTAGTAAGCTATAGTTGTCTGTGATCTGGCCCTTACGGGCTGGGTTGCGTATGCATGCTCGTTCAAATGTTGTGCATCTGGTGGTGGCTGCTGTCCTATTTTCAGGGAGTTCCAGAAAGCTCTTGAGTTGTATGTATCTGAAGAAGTCATGTGTGTTGTATGGTGTGTGTTCATAGTGTGCGAAATCTTTTGGGTTCATTCCTGGGCTGAATGCTTTATTGTGCAGTATGGGTGTCAGTGGTGATGGGTTGTTGATGATAGGGAATTTGCGGGTAAGTTTGTCCCAAGTGCTGATTGAGTTAGCTAGTGTTGGGGGTATGGGCGGTGGTGTGGGCTGGGAGTTTTGTGGGACCCATAGGTACAATGACGGGAGGTCGAAGCCAAATATGTCGTGTTCTATGTCCACCCAGCGTTTTGTCCCCGGTGGGGTGTGTAGATGTTGTATCTGTGTGGCTTGCGTCGCGTGGTAATAGTGTTGTAAGTGGGGTAAGCCCAGGCCTTCTGTCCTGTTGGGAATGTACATGGTCGCTCTTTTCACTCTCGGTCTTTTATTCGACCAGATGAATTTGTCGATGTGCGTCTGTAAGTATTTGAAGTCCGAGTTGGGTATGGGGATGGGGAGGGTTTGAAAAAGATAGAGCAGTCTTGGTAGGAGATTCATCTTTACCGAGGCTAGGCATCCCAGCCACGACAAAGACAAGTCCCTCCATCTCTGCAGGTCTTCCGTGATTTTTTGTATCATCGGTGAGTAGTTTAATGTGTATGTGCTGTGTAGTTCCGCTGGTAATCTGATCCCTAGGTACGAGATGTGTGAGGCGTTGTATTTGAAAGCATATGTGTTCCGTAGTGTCTGTCTATGATTGTCTGCTATTGTCAGCATAAGTGCTTCAGTTTTGTCTAAATTTAATTTGTACCCCAATCAGGGGCGTTTTAGCCGCAAGGCAAACAAGGCATTTGCCTTGGGCGGCATTTTCCAGGGGGCGACAAAAAACGCCGCCCCCAAATGCCCAGGGCAAATGCCTTGTTAGCCTTGCGGCTAACTGGGCTGCCGGTCGGGCTGATGGGCTGGGCGGGCGGGTGGCTGGCGAGGGAGCTCTTCCTCTGAGCTCTCTGCTCAGCTCCCTCGCGCGCCGCAGAGTGAGGCTGGGAGCCGGAATATGACGTCATCTTCCGGCTCCCAGCCTCACTCTGCGGCGCGCGAGGGAGCTGAGCAGAGAGCTCAGAGGAAGAGCTCCCTCGCCAGCTGCCCGCCCAGCAACCAGCCCAGCAGCCCGACCGGCAGCCCCACTAGACCACAGGGAGATAAAGAAACCCCCCCCCAGCATTCCCAAAGGTAAGGAGGCTGGGGGGTAGGTTAAATTAATTATATATTATTATATTATATTATATATTATATATATTATATATTATATATTATTATATTATATATATTATATATTATTATATTATATATTATTATATTATATATTATATTATACATATTATATTATATATTATATATTATATATATTATATATTATTATATTATATATATTATATATTATTATATCTTATTATATTATATATTATTATATTATATATTATATTATATTATATTATATATTATTATATTATATATATTATATATTATTATATTATATATATTATATATTATTATATTATATATTATATATTATTATATTATATATATATTATATATTATATATTATTATATTATATATATTATTATATTATATATATTTATTATATATTATTATATTATATTATATATATTATTATTTTATATATATTTATTATATATATTATATATTATTATATTATATTATATATTATTATATATTATTATATTATATATTATATTATATATTATATTATATATTATATATCAGAGAGTGTGTGTGTGTCTGACAGAGAGTTGTGTGTATGACAGTGAGTGTGTGTGTCTGACAGTGAGTGTGTGTGTCTGTTAGTGAGTGTGTGTGTCTGTTAGTGAGTGTGTGTGTCTGTTAGTGAGTGTGTGTGTGTCTGCTAGTGAGTGTGTGTGTATGACGTTATCTTCCCGGCTCCCAGCCTCACTCTGCGGCGCGCAAGGGAGCTGAACAGAGAGCTCAGAGGAAGAGCTCCCTCGCCAGCCGCCCGCCCAGCAACCAGCCCAGCAGCCCGACCGGCAGCCCCACTAGACCACAGGGAGATAAAGAAACCCCCCCCCAGCATTCCCAAAGGTAAGGAGGCTGGGGGGTAGGTTAAATTAATTATATATTATTATATTATATTATATATTATATATATTATATATTATATATTATTATATTATATATATATTATATATTATATATATTATATATTATTATATATTATTATATTATACATATTATATAAAAGAGAAAAGAAAGGAACACTATGGAGTGGATCAAGTCCACACCTAGATTCCTGAGGGGTTACAGAGATATCAAGGGGCATGGACCCCAGGTATTTGTAGAGGAAAAAGACTAGAGTGAAATAGTAGCACCAATAAAGATGAAACAGTTGGGCGTCTATTTCACCAAATGATATCTCTAAATTTAAATAAAAGTAAAAACTAGAAAAGCTACAATTTCTGGGGAAATTGTGTGAAGTGTTCTTGCCTCCACCAGTAGTCTACAACTGGACAACTGGATTTATTTATATAGCACATTTAATTGCAATGTTGTTGCCCAAAGTGCTTCACAGTTACATTAAAACATCCAGTTATAAAAACATTAGCAGGTGTAAAAGGCTTTGTCTATGACATCACTTGCTGCTGCAGCCTTGCACAGGTCAGAGTATGTTTGCGGTTGCCATCTTCAAACGGTCATATTTTTAAAACTATAAATCCTACAGTGAAGAGCTTTATATTGTGAGAATCACAAGACCCAGACCTACATTTTCATGTATAGTATGTCTCTGAGATATTAACAATGAAGGCACAGTCGCAGTTTAGAAATTGCCCTTCAAATGTGAGCTTTGCAGAGTGGAGTTTCAATGAATGTCAATGGAAGGCGTGAGTTGCAAACAAATGATCATATTGGGAAAACTATAAGGACTATGGCTTAGCCGTGGACATTTCTAGTGGCAGCAGGGATAGCTGAACGTTTTGATATAAGATTTGTGTAGGTGGGCCTGAAAATGAGGGAATGGTGGCAGTTTAGAAATCATGTCCTGATTTTTCAGCTTTTGCCAGCTCCCACTCTAGCTTTGCCATTCATTCCTATGGGACAAATTTTGCCACAAGAACGACGATATTCCGAGAACCATTCGCCGAAACGTTCCACAAAGTAATAGCAATCCGATCGGGAACAATCTGCACGTTTTGGTATATTTTTGTCTATGTAGTGTAAAAACTGTGGGAGGAGTTAGGGTGGCAAATTTGGCTATAATAATAATAATAATAATATATATATGTGAGATAACAATAAGTGGTCTTGCTATGCAAGAACACTTAATAACTAGAAAAGCTACAATTTCTGGGGAAATTGTGAAGTGTTCTTGCCTCCACCAGTAGTATACAACTGGAGTGGGCGGAGTAACTGTTATTATTTATTTATATAGCACATTTAATTGCAATGTTGTTGCCCAAAGTGCTTCACAGTTACATTAAAACATACAGTTATAAAAACATTAGCAAGTGTAAAAGGCTTTGTCTATGACATCACTTGCTGCTGCAGCCTGGCACAGGTCAGAATATTTTTGCGGTTGCCATCTTCAAACGGTCATATTTTTTAAAACTATAAATCCTACAGCAAAGAGCTTTATATTGTGAGAATCACAAGACCCAGACCTACATTTTGATGTATAGTATGTCTCTGAGATATTAACAATGAAGGCACAGTCGCAGTTTAGAAATTGCCCTTCAAATGTGAGCTTTGCAGAGTGGAGTTTCAATGAATGTCAATGGACGGCGTGAGTTGCAAACAAATGGTCATATTGCGAAAACAATCAGGACTATGGCTTAGCCGTGGACATTTTTAGTGGCAGCAGGGATAGCTGAACGTTTTGATATAAGATTTGTGTAGGTGGGCTTGAAAATGAGGGAGTAGTGGCAGTTTAGAAATCATGTCCTGATTTTTCAGCTTTTGCCAGCTCCCACTCTAGCTTTGCCATTCATTCCTATGGGACAAATTTCGCCACAAGAACGACGATATTCCGAGAACCATTCGGCGAAACGTTCCACAAAGTAATAGCAACGCGATCGGGAACAATCTGCACGTTTTGGTAATTTTTTTGTCTATGTAGTGTAAAAACTGTGGGAGGAGTTAGGGTGGCAAATTTGGCTATAATAAGAATCATAATAATAACTAGAAAAGCTACAATTTCTGGGGAAATTGTGAAGTGTTCTTGCCTCCACCAGTAGTATACAACTGGAGTGGGCGGAGTAACTGTTATTATTTATTTATATAGCACATTTAATTGCAACGTTGTTGCACAGTTACATTAAAACATACAGTTATAAAAACATTAGCAGGTGCAAATGGCCCTGTCTATGACATCACTTGCTGCTGCAGCCTTGCACAGGTCAGAGTATTTTTGTGGTTGCCATCTTCAAACGGTCGTATTTTAAAAACTATAAATCCTACAGTAAAGAGCTTTATATTGTGAGAATCACAAGACCCAGACCTACATTTTGATGTATAGTATGTCTCTGAGATATTAACAAGGAAGGCACAGTCGCAGTTTAGAAATTGCCCTTCAAATGTGAGCTTTGCAGAGTGGTGTTTCAATGAATGTCAATGGACTGCGTGAGTTGCAAACAAATGGTCATATTGCAAAAACAATCAGGACTATGGCTTAGCCATTGACATTTTTAGTGGCAGCAGGGATAGCTGAACGTTTTGATATAAGATTTGTGTAGGTGGGCTTGAAAATGAGGGAGTAGTGGCAGTTTAGAAATCATGTCCTGATTTTTCAGCTTTTGCCAGCTACCACTCTAGCTTTGCCATTCATTCCTATGGGACAAATTTCGCCACAAGAACTACGATATTCCGAGAACCATTCAGCGAAACGTTCCACAAAGTAATAGCAACGCGAACGGGAACAATCTGCACGTTTTGGTAAATTTTTGTCTATGTAGTGTAAAAACTGTGGGAGGAGTTAGGGTGGCAAATTTGGCTATAATAAGAATAATAATAATAACTAGAAAAGCTACAATTTCTGGGGAAATTGTGAAGTGTTCTTGCCTCCACCAGTAGTATACAACTGGAGTGGGCGGAGTAACTGTTATTATTTATTTATATAGCACGTTTAATTGCAACGTTGTTGCAGTTACATTAAAACATACAGTTATAAAAACATTAGCAGGTGCAAATGGCCCTGTCTATGACATCACTTGCTGCTGCAGCCTTGCACAGGTCAGAGTATTTTTGCGGTTGCCATCTTCAAACGGTCGTATTTTAAAAACTATAAATCCTACAGTGAAGAGCTTTATATTGTGAGAATCACAAGACCTAGACCTACATTGTGATGCATAGTTTGTCTCTGAGATATTAACAATGAAGGCACAGTCGCAGTTTAGAAATTGCCCTTCAAATGTGAGCTTTGCAGAGTGGAGTTTCAATGAATGTCAATGGAAGGCGTGAGTTGCAAACAAATGGTCATATTGTGAAAACTATCAGGACTATGGCTTAGCCGTGGACATTTCTAGTGGCAGCAGGGATAGCTGAACGTTTTGATATAAGATTTGTGTAGGTGGGCCTGAAAATGAGGGAGTGGTGGCAGTTTAGAAATCATGTCCTGATTTTTCAGCTTTTGCCAGCTCCCACTCTAGCTTTGCCATTCATTCCTATGGGACAAATTTCGCCACAAGAACGACGATATTCCGAGAACCATTCGGCGAAACGTTCCACAAAGTAATAGCAACGCGATCGGGAACAATCTGCACGTTTTGGTAATTTTTTTGTCTATGTAGTGTAAAAACTGTGGGAGGAGTTAGGGTGGCAAATTTGGCTATAATAAGAATCATAATAATAACTAGAAAAGCTACAATTTCTGGGGAAATTGTGAAGTGTTCTTGCCTCCACCAGTAGTATACAACTGGAGTGGGCGGAGTAACTGTTATTATTTATTTATATAGCACATTTAATTGCAACGTTGTTGCACAGTTACATTAAAACATACAGTTATAAAAACATTAGCAGGTGCAAATGGCCCTGTCTATGACATCACTTGCTGCTGCAGCCTTGCACAGGTCAGAGTATTTTTGTGGTTGCCATCTTCAAACGGTCGTATTTTAAAAACTATAAATCCTACAGTAAAGAGCTTTATATTGTGAGAATCACAAGACCCAGACCTACATTTTGATGTATAGTATGTCTCTGAGATATTAACAAGGAAGGCACAGTCGCAGTTTAGAAATTGCCCTTCAAATGTGAGCTTTGCAGAGTGGTGTTTCAATGAATGTCAATGGACTGCGTGAGTTGCAAACAAATGGTCATATTGCAAAAACAATCAGGACTATGGCTTAGCCATTGACATTTTTAGTGGCAGCAGGGATAGCTGAACGTTTTGATATAAGATTTGTGTAGGTGGGCTTGAAAATGAGGGAGTAGTGGCAGTTTAGAAATCATGTCCTGATTTTTCAGCTTTTGCCAGCTCCCACTCTAGCTTTGCCATTCATTCCTATGGGACAAATTTCGCCACAAGAACTACGATATTCCGAGAACCATTCAGCGAAACGTTCCACAAAGTAATAGCAACGCGAACGGGAACAATCTGCACGTTTTGGTAAATTTTTGTCTATGTAGTGTAAAAACTGTGGGAGGAGTTAGGGTGGCAAATTTGGCTATAATAAGAATAATAATAATAACTAGAAAAGCTACAATTTCTGGGGAAATTGTGAAGTGTTCTTGCCTCCACCAGTAGTATACAACTGGAGTGGGCGGAGTAACTGTTATTATTTATTTATATAGCACGTTTAATTGCAACGTTGTTGCAGTTACATTAAAACATACAGTTATAAAAACATTAGCAGGTGCAAATGGCCCTGTCTATGACATCACTTGCTGCTGCAGCCTTGCACAGGTCAGAGTATTTTTGCGGTTGCCATCTTCAAACGGTCGTATTTTAAAAACTATAAATCCTACAGTGAAGAGCTTTATATTGTGAGAATCACAAGACCTAGACCTACATTGTGATGCATAGTTTGTCTCTGAGATATTAACAATGAAGGCACAGTCGCAGTTTAGAAATTGCCCTTCAAATGTGAGCTTTGCAGAGTGGAGTTTCAATGAATGTCAATGGAAGGCGTGAGTTGCAAACAAATGGTCATATTGTGAAAACTATCAGGACTATGGCTTAGCCGTGGACATTTCTAGTGGCAGCAGGGATAGCTGAACGTTTTGATATAAGATTTGTGTAGGTGGGCCTGAAAATGAGGGAGTGGTGGCAGTTTAGAAATCATGTCCTGATTTTTCAGCTTTTGCCAGCTCCCACTCTAGCTTTGCCATTCATTCCTATGGGACAAATTTCGCCACAAGAACGACGATATTCCGTGAACCATTCGGCGAAACGTTCCACAAAGTAATAGCAATCCGATCGGGAACAATCTGCACGTTTTGGTATATTTTTGTCTATGTAGTGTAAAAACTGTGGGAGGAGTTAGGGTGGCAAATTTGGCTATAATAAGAATAATAAGAATAATAATAATAATATATATGTGAGATAACATTAAGTGGTCTTGCTATGCAAGAACACTTAATAATATATATGTGAGATAACATTAAGTGGTCTTGCTATGCAAGAACACTTAATAATAATATATATGTGAGATAACATTAAGTGGTCTTGCTATGCAAGAACACTTAATAATATATATGTGAGATAACATTAAGTGGTCTTGCTATGCAAGAACACTTAATAATAATGGGATATACCCTTTATTTAGCCGCTTACGGACAAAACAAATAAACAGTGTAACAATGGTGAAACACTCGTGTACAGTGAAAGTGAATTAAAAGCTGGGTGGATGCAATTTTGGATAAACCCCAATAGTGGTAGGGGTAGTGAAGAAAGATATCTGAGATATAGTATTAAGTACAGAATACGGTATATAGTATATTCTATATTTTGGTCAGATATTTTTCCCCCTTAACCCTTTATGCATAAAGGGCTTAAGTATATATCCTGGCTATTAAACGTAGAGCCAAGGTTCCTAACCAGAGATTCTAAAAATAGATACATATAATCAGGACCAGACACATATAGTCCCTGTATAGTTATTTAGTGTCCGTCCAAGTTTCAGTTCGTTATATAGAATCTATAGTGAGCTGAAAGGGAGTGTTCACATAAAGTGTCACTCTAAATTTACAGCAAAGTGGTAAAACGTGTGGAACTGCTCAATCGATAAGGGCAGAAGTCGATATCCATTAGTCTATAGATGTCTCTAATGGATAGGAGATAGAAACATACACACCAAATGTCACCAGGTTAGGATGTCTCCAAGGCAGACTAAGAATTCATCTAGTAGCCTACTATCCTACACCACATGTTACCAGGAAAATATGTCTCAAAAGCAGACTTAGTCCTAATCTGGTAACCTACATAGAACAGAGGTAACCTGGTCCCAGGCAACCTTTGTAGTTAATTAGGTCGGGATGCAGTTTTGAGGTCCTGCTAAACAGCTGATAATACAGGGTAGGTCTGTGGGGTTTATATACAGCACACCTATATCGAGGTTCCCCCAAGGGGATCAACAGAAATATTGGTAAAATTATTGGTTAAATATATATATATCTGTATATCAATTGGGAGTGTGTAAGTCGGTCAGTTCAGTTCTTATATACACTTTGTTAAACTGCTGCTTCGAGGCAGCCTGCCGCTATATTGTGCAAGAAACCAGTCCAACTGACCATAGTAGTAATCCCCCTCCCCTCCGATCTGACTCATAGGTGAATTCAATTACATAAGGTCGACTACTATTTCAAAGCCGCCCAGCGTTCAAATACGTCCCACCAACTGTCTAGCTGACTAAAGAGGTATAAGCTGCCTCAAAAAACAGTCTTATTCATAGTTTAAAATTATTAACTGCAGAGCCTCCTATTTCTAAGAACTGCCTGGACTGGGTATTACTGCGGCTGCTGTTAGGGAGATAGTTAAGCAGACTCTGGTCCAAGCGCCATCACCTAATCACCCAATCCATAACAGTCCATAGCAAAAAACGACTTCCCCCCTCATAGAGTTAGCCAAAAAACATCCCCCAGTATTAAAACGAAATCCGGCAAAACGCTCGACGCGCGTTTCGGCGTGCTCACACGCCTTTGTCAAAATATAGAATATACTATATACCGTATTCTGTACTTAATACTATATCTCAGATATCTTTCTTCACTACCCCTACCACTATTGGGGTTTATCCAAAATTGCATCCACCCAGCTTTTAATTCACTTTCACTGTACACGAGTGTTTCACCATTGTTACACTGTTTATTTGTTTTGTCCGTAAGCGGCTAAATAAAGGGTATATCCCATTATTATTTTTACTTTTATTTAAATTTAGAGATATCATTTGGTGAAATAGACGCCCAACTGTTTCATCTTTATTGGTGCTACTATTTCACTCTAGTCTTTTTCCTCTATTATATTATATATATTATATATATTATATATTATATATTATTATATTATATATATTATATATTATTATATTATTAAATTATATATTATTATATATTATTATATTATATTATATTATATATTATTATATTATATATATTATATATTATTATATTATATATATATTATATATTATTATATTTTATTATATTATATATTAGTATATTATATTATATTATATATTATTATATTATATTATATATATTATATATTATTATATTATATATATTATATATTATTATATTATATATATTATATATTATTATATTATATATATTATTATATTATATATATATTATATATTATTATATTATATATATATTATATATTATTATATTATATATATTATATATATTATATATTATTATATTATTAAATTATATATTATTATATTATATTATATATTATTATATTATATATATTATATATTATTATATTATATATATTTATTATATATATTATATATTATATATTATTATATTATATATTATTATATTATATTATATATTATTATATTATATATATTATATTATATATTATATTATATTATATATTATATATCAGAGAGTGTGTGTGTCTGACTGTGTGTGTGTGTCTGTTAGCTAGTGTATGCGTATCTGTCAGTGAATTTGTGTGTGTGTGTTTAGAAGGCGGGACAGGGGGGAAAGGGTTGGGTGGGGGTGTCGCAGGGGGGGGGAGGGGAGAGGGGCGCCTGAGTTTTGTCCTGCTTAGGGCAGCACAAAACCAGGATACACCACTGACCCCAATACCTCTGAGTAGTCGTCTATGAGTTTGAGAAGAGGTGGGAGTGCGTTCTGCGGGTCTGTGAGTGACAGCATCAGGTCATCGGCGTATGCCGCCGCTTTGTATGTTTGTGTGCGGATTTTGATGCCTGTGATCTTGGGTGTGGTGCGGATGAGATGCAGTAGTGGTTCAAGTGAGAGGGCAAACAGGATGGGGATTAGGGGGCAGCCCTGCCTCGTGCCATTGTAGATGGAGAACGAGGGGGGTTCATGTTAGGTATGAGCAGATTAGCAGTGGTATAAGAGTAAATCATTCGCAGGGCGTCTTGGAATGGTTTGGGGAATCTGAGTTTCTCCAGAGTTGCAAAGAGAAATGGCCAGAGTAACCTATCAAATGCCTTTTTCGGCGTCCAGGGATAGGAGTAGCGTCGGGATGGAGCGTTTTTTGGCCACCCAGATCAGGTCTAGCATCCTCCTGGTGTTGTCACTAGCTTGGTGAGGGGGATGAAGCCCACCTGGTCCGGGTGGATTATTGATGTGATATATGGTAGCAGCCTGTTGGAGAGTATTTTCGTGAATATTTTGATATCCACGTTCAATAGGGATATTGGCCGATAGTGGCCTGGGTCTGAGAGGGGTTTGTTGGGTTTGGGTAGAAGGCAAATGTTAGCTTGCAGCATGTCTTTGGGGAGCGGGTTTCCCTGAAGCAGGGAGTTGTATAGTTGTACTAGGTGGGGCAGGAGAGTGTCCTGGAATGTTTTGTAATATATGCCTGGATATCCGTCCGGTCCTGGGCTTTTGTTGGGTTTGGTGGCCCCTATCGCAGTTGCTACTTCCTGCTCTGTGATCTCCATGGAGAGTTGGGTGATCGTGCTATTTGATAGTGTGGGCAGGTGGGTGCGGTTCAGGTGGGGTATTTTAAATGTATCGTTTAGGATACAGTATTACTTCTGTAAAACTATGCCTTGTACCTTTTCACTGAAATGCTGTATACTTCACTTGCCTACAGAAATATAATTTTTATTCTCATCAAAAGCATGCCTGAATCCTAGGTCCCACACCCTTAACCCCAACATCACAATAAGGCGCAGAACACATTGCGGAAGGGTAAAAGGGCTTGGTCACAGCATTTATTTAAATATCACAAATTATTAACACTATTAACTTAAACTTCATCAACGACCGTCCGGAGAACAGCAGCTCCACAGGCAGGTATCTTAATTCCAGAGTTTGGTTCCTGCCAACCCCACGTGGGGCTACTATCTCCTCAGGTGTTGGCCAGGGAAAAGAAAAGAAAGAAAGAAAAACAAAAGGGTAAAATAGGATAAGAAGGGAGTGTGAGTGGGAGAGGGTGAGTGTCGCTTGTTGCCCAGGAACCAAGATGGAAGAGGGTGTTAAGGGCAACATCTTCCAAACATACTGACACACTCTTCCACCAATCCATAAGTGCCTTGAATAGCTCTGGACCACAGAGGCACACATACAGTCATGGCCCATATCCCTTAAATAGTGCCTTTGGCCTTTCAAGTCAGCAGGATAGAAAAGAAACGGGAGGAAAGACTCTATAATATATGCATTTAAGAAGTATATAGTTACAAATATTCTTTTAATACATTTTTTTATAACAATACAGAAAAGATAACTATAACAAAAATAGGGGAAATACAATTAATGTACATCATCCAATAATGTATATTAAATCAGTACTGTAATAATAAAATATAGCAGTTGTAAAATTATAATATTGTGTGTCATATATATAAAACTTGTATGAATTCATGACAGCTTTGAATATTATAAGAAAATGTATCTACTTAAAAAGCACAGTGACATACATTTTAATGTTCACTGTAGGGCCTATGCCTGGAAATCAAAGATGAACAATAAATGTTAAAAAACAAAATTGTCTAATTTCCTTTTAACTCCTTCAGGTCAGGGTTAGGCAGTTATAATTGTCCTGACATGCCAGTGGCTCTGAAAAGGTCAATGGGATTTTTAAAACAGAAGAACAATTTACTAGCTGACAAAAAAAAATGTTCAACTGGGACAAAAATGCGTTATAAGAAACAAAAGAAAACATAATCCCATAACCCATTTAGTAGATAGTTTGTGGTTTTGTGTGTGTAAAATTACTTTTTTTTCGGTGTAAATACAATGGCCAGCAGGACATGCGTAAAGTCACACTATCTATTTTACGCACTTACAGTAAAATTAACTCTTTCAGTGTCACAGCAAAAGCAGCATTATGTATTGCTCTCTTGTAGATCTGAAATGGCAATATAAATCAGATAAATTAAAAGATGTGTGTTGTTTGTGAGAAGCCTGCATTAATCATGAGAGAACTGTAAACCCCACTGTCCTGCCAATACCAGCGAGGTGGCAAGTAACCCAAATGGCAATTTAGGGGTTATTTTAAATGGGTATTCCAAGCACCACAGTCACTTCAGTGATTTGAAGTCGCCATTGTGCATAAAGTCTCTATATGCAGTGTTTTACTTTGCTGCTGGAGGTGTAACTCCACTTCCTGCAGTATCATTGGGACATCAGCCAGAACAAGAGTTTTGGGTTGGCTAATGTCAATTCTTTGCAATTTTCATGCATTCATGACGCTCTCAGCCAATGAATGGCAACTGAATCGACTATTGACTTCTGCAACTCTGCAGAACCCGGAGGTGTGTCATCAGTGCAGCAAGGAGCCTCAAAACCCAGCAGGGACCCAGGTAAGAAGACAAACCATTGCTAATCATTTTGCCTCTTTACCAAGGAACTAAGCCAGGATACTCCTGGCCGCATTACCATTACAGCAGGCTGTAGTGGTCATGAGTACCCTTCCAGCACTTGCCATATTAATAAATCATATTTACATAAAAAATGTAAGGCAGTAGAAAAAAGAAAACAATGTCTCTGTCTCAGAAGTGTCTACAGGTGGGAGGGGGGGGGGGGACTCTATCCACAGAAATTCCTGTCCTAATGTGTTTTACACCACACCTCCTATAGAATGTAAGCTCGATTGAGCAGGGTCCTCTTCAACCTATCGTTCCCGTACGTTTTTGTAATTGTCCTATTTATAGTTAAATCCCCCTCTCATAATATTGTAGAGCGCTACGGAATCTGTTGGCGCTATATAAATGGCAATAATAATAATAATAATAATAATAATAATAATAAAAGCATAGTTTAAGCATAAAAAAACAAAACAGCCAAGTCCCTCAGATCCCATGTGGTGCAGAAAGGTTGGCATCTTGTAAACCAAGGGTTTGTATAAAGGTGGAAGTATTCACTGTTAAAGTAAGTTGTAAGGTAGTACTATTCTTTTAATATATGCTGAAATAATTCTAACACATTTTTCAGGTGTAATGCCTGCAATATGTAGTTTGTACTGCAGGGGTCTCTCTTGTGCATTCCTCTGTTCATTCCTTGGTTACAGTGAGACTGATAACCAGATTGATATTGGTTTCAGTTTTTTTTTCCAAGTTCTCCAAATGATCATCATTAACACTATCAATAAGTACCTACTTAGAATTTCAGAGATTATCCTGATTTTTAAAGTGTATGAAGTCTTGCAAGCGCCACTGTCTATTAGTTTATTTGCTATGCACAAATAGAGTAATTCACTGCAGTACATTTTGGTTAATTAAAGTGGCTTTGTCACCTTAGGTCTGTGCATATTTTGCAAAAATTCCAGATGGTGATTGCTCCACTTGCATTCTGGTGTTTTTACTTACCTCACGCCTCATGTCCCTCATGACTGCCGCCATGAGGAGCAGACGTCAGTGCTGTGTTGCGCGTGCGCAAAATTACAGCACTTATGTCTAGTGGGGATCCCCTGAGATCCTCCATTGAAATAATCTTTACCCCTCAGCAGTCATTAGTGATGGCTGAGGGATTGGCAAAACTTCATGTAACTTTATAAAATGCCCCATTTTTTTTTGTGTGTATACATCATTAGTGATGTCCCGAACAGTTCGCCGTGAACTGTTCGCCGGCGAACATAGCTTGTTCGTGGCGAACGTGGCGGGCGAACATATGCGATGTTCGGTATGCCCCCTATTCGTCATCATTGAGTAAACTTTGACCCTGTACCTCACAGTTAGCAGACACATTCCAGCCAATCAGCAGCAGACCCTCCCTCCCAGACCTTCCCATCTCCATGACGAATAGGGGGCGGACCGAACATCGCATATGTTCCCCCGCCGCGTTCGCCACGAACAAGCTATGTTCGCCAGCGAACAGTTCCCGGCGAACTGTTTGGGACATCACTATACATCATGCTTCTGCAGTCTAATGTTCAACTCAATAATCTGCAATGTTGGAGTTAAATAATTTTGTTTCTGCAGCCCTAGCCATATCTTTCTTTGTTGCAACGTATACAGCCTCAATAGAATTCCTGAAAAGAACTCATGTTTTATAGGTTCTCTTTTTGCACAGTATTTTTAATTTAGAATGTTTTATCTCCTGCTATGTTAATTGCCTGCGAGAGCCCACAGGAGCATTCTGTGTGTGACTAAACTTAAATTAGCAGAGCAAGATACACAGACTTCTAAACTAAACACAATGCGCTGTAAAAATGAAACCTTTTATTTTTCTGTGTGAGTCACAGATAGGGGAGGTCCGGATAGGGCAGTATACATAGAATGATTTAACTCCTAATGCAGAGAATTGAGCAGAGAGACTGCAGGGGCATGATTTATGCAATGCAGGACAAAACATGTGACAAACAGGAAATTACATCAGTTGTCATGGTGACATCTCAAACATTAAGTTGCATCACTATCATGATGAAAACAGGATTACAGGAAATTACAGAAAATCAGTTATCATAATAACGTCAAAAATAGGAATTTACATCAGTGACATAGTATCATTTAAAAAAGTAATAATTTGTTTATGATAATCAAAATTTCTAGTAGACATATTTCTTATTGTGTTACTACAGGTTTCTATGACAACAGCCTTAATATCCTGTTTTCACTATGACACTTATGCAACTTCCTGTTAGAGATTAGAGATGTCAACATGACATTAAATGTAATTTCCTGTTTTAATCATACCACTGAGGGTTTTTTTGTTTAGTTTTTTACTAAAGAAGTCAAGTGGTTGCATTAGGGTCACTTGTAAGGGTATTTAAAGACCCATTTCCTTTTATCTGTTTTAATTGAATTGGATTAAACATATTAGGGGGGTTTTGCTTACAAATCAGTAGTAAATAAGCGATTTATAAATGGTCGAAATAGCAAACTTATATTAGGAATCCGTAGATTTGTATGGCTAAAATCAGAGTGTGAATATTGCTGATGCTGAACTATGTAAATGTGCAACTGCCAAGTATCTTTCTATGCAAGATCTTGCAAGACTGTTGGATCCTCCACAGAGCATGTCTTGCAAGTGGCATTATGCTGAAATGTACATTTTCTTTTTACATTCTTTTGCCATTATTAGTGAGCCCTACATAGAATTAGACTGGAACTGGACCTTATTGTTTTTCTTCAGTTGTATACTGTTTTATCAAGTATTTAAACACAATGTTAAAAGCAACACACATGAAAGCACCCTAGTACTGTACACAGGTATTCCATGTAATCATGTGACATATTGAAAAATAGCAAATGTAAACAATATATTCAGTTTAATGCAGAATCCTTGGTGGAAAGTTGCATAGCTGGAGTGGCGATCCGTTATGAGTGGTGCCTACAAGGAAAGGATGAACAGTTGAGGTTATTGAGGAAAATTTGCCAGGGCAAACACACTGTAATAAAATGAAGACTGCTCCTTTGCAGTTTGTGCTCCATTTCTTCAAAGTTGCATTTAGAGGTAAGAGACTGAATCAGCATTTGGGATGATAGAACCGTAGTGGATTCCCAAAGTTTGGCATTCAGAGTTTTTCAAAAGTGTAAACATGTAAGATAAGATGTTTTATGGATCCACATATATGTACTCTGGGAGAATGCCCACGAAAATAAGTAGCTTGAGCCCTGTTAGCAAAAATACCAATTCCAGTACTATTTCTAAAAGTAATGTAATAGGATGCAGCTCCTAAATAAATGCAGAATAACTGGCATCTCCAAGGCTGAGGCTCTTGAAAATATACTGGCCAATCAAACTGGAACAAAATACCAGCAGAACAATTCTGGCTCATCTCCCAGTGCGAGGAGCATTTGGATGCTCTTTAAATATTAGTAACAGTTTTGCTCCAATCAGTGGGTGATAAACTAGCCTGTAGTTCCATCTCCCATTGTTCAACATAACTTGGAGAACTGGAAACATTGTACTCTGAGATATTCACTTAGCACAAAAAGAGAGTTTGAGACCCTGGTTGTAATGCAGAACACCAATTAAAAGTAAAAAAAAAAAAAAAACCTTTTAAAATATCCTACAGTTGCTAAACTCATGCATTGCATGACATGTGCATCATCGCCATATGGGCAGGTGGAATAAAAAAAACCCCATCAACCTAACCCAATAAAACACATACAACAGGCATTGAATAAATTTGTGAGGGGCAAAAAACTGTTAACTGTACTTTTCAAAGTGTTCAAATCTTTTTCCTCCAGGTCTATCTCAAAAATCCTGCTTTAGTTCAGCTCTTTCTAAGAGCGTTATAAAAATCAGCATCATTTTCAGTCAGGTTGTGAGATCTGTATTTTTCAAAGTGTTTTTTTTTATTTTATTTTTTACCAATAAACAACCATGAAATTGAAAAGCTGGTTAAAGCAGGAAACTCTTCAAAGAAAAATTACTATTACTTCTGTTCGGCACTTATAGAAACTGAGAAAGAAGATACAACAACAAAAAATCCAGAAATCATGCCTGAAATAGTTGTATCTACTGTTCCTCAAATAGTAGAGACAAGTGACAAGTCAAAAAAAGAAAAAGAAAAGCACACAATGAAATCACCAGCCAATCGTCTTCTCAAACATAGAAAAGAAAATATGATGATAACTACTTGTCATTTGGATTCACAAGTGCCAAAAATGAAGATTTTCCTGAAGCACAATGTGTACTTTGCAATAAAATATCGCCAAACAGTTAATTAGCACCTGCTAAATAACGTTGTAATTTTGAGCAAAACCACGCAGAGTACAAAGATAAAGACATTTACTTTTTTAAGCGAAAGCTAAAGGAGTATCAGAAGTGTGAACAATTTATAAACACAAAATTTCTGAATGCTAATGAAAAAGCCACAGAGGATTCTTACAGAGTGAGTTACCGCATAGCGCTTGCAGGAGAAGCACACACAATTGGGGAATCACTAATAAAACCATGTGCAAAAGAAATAGTGTCATGTATTTTAAGTGAGAAGTTGAGTAAAAAAATTTAAGCTGTGCCACTTTCCAAACAATACAGTTTTGCGCCATATTCATGATCTTGCTGATGACATCTATACTGAACTAATTTGTGATGGGTACTTACTGCAATTAGACGAGTTCACAGATTTTGCAGGACTTTCACTTTTGTTGGTTTTTGTTAGATATAATTTTTGGGACAAATGGGCCAAAATTGGGACAAATGTGTAGATGTGTGCAGTGATGGTGCCAAAGCAATGGTTGGGACGCTGTGACACGAATAAGAAATGTAACAAAAATCAGCACCAGTTCTCACTGTGTTCTTCACAGACATGCACTGGTAGCTAAAAATATTTCAATCTCACTTAAAACTGTGCTAGATGAATCGGTCCAGATTATTAATTTTTTAAAAAGTCGACCATTACAGTCGCGACTATTTAAAATTATATGTGAAGATATGGGTAGTCACCACTCTGCTCTGCTTTTGCATTCAGAAGTTCGTTGGCTATCACGAGGTAAAGTCCTTGTTAGAATGTTTGAATTGCGTCAAGAGTTGTTCGCATATTTCCAGGATCTTAAGTTTAGATTATCTGATCGATTATCCAAAGCAGCATATCTTGCTGACATATTCACAAAATTAAATTGTGTATGTTTATCACTCCAAGGAAAAAACACTAATATTTTTAATGCAAGAGATAACATATTCTCACTGTCTCGTAAGCTGCAGTTTGGGACCACATTTGTTGAGCAAAATAATTTGAACTCTTTGCCAATGCTTATGGATTTTCTTGAGGAATCAGAAATTGAACTTGAAGATGAAATTTGCAATGAAATTATAGATCATCTTCTACATTTAATCACATCTATTAATAAGTATTTTACATTCTTGCATAATGACAGGGTTCGAAATCCACTCATAAAAGACAAGCCAGCAGAGATGTGAAACCAGAACCTGTACTGCCACCAAAACTGTGAAACACTCGAAAACCCTGAAGACCTGTGCACTGGTCAGCCAATTTACGGATCCTATCCAATACCAAGTCGATGATCTCTTTGCCGATTGTGTAGTGCCCACGAGCATAGTTGTTGGCTGCATCTTCTTTGCCAGTGATTAATTGTTCTGGGTGGAAAAGCTGATGGTATGTGCCAGTACATACCTCATCAATGACTGTTGGTTCTAGATCTACAAACACAGCCCTGGGGACATGTTTTCCAGCTCCAGTCTCACTGAAGAAGGTGTTGAAGGTTTCACATCTCTGTTGATGGAACGTCTCTCTGTTGATTATGGGAAGAAGTCCAAACTTTGCCATTTATCCAGCACCTCAAGTCTCTACAGCTGTAGTTGAACCCTACAATTCCATCCTGACCACTCATACCACCATGGAGCAGTCAGATTGCACCTTCATGGTGGACAATGAGGCTATCTATGACATTTGCCGCAGAAACCTAGATATTGAACGTCCCACATATACCAATCTCAATTGCCTTATCAGTCAGATAGTGTCCTCTCTTAAGCCTCTCTCAGTTTATATGGTACCCTGAATGTTGATCTTACTGAATTCCAAACCAACCTTGGTGCCCTATCCTCATTTCCCTATATTCATTTCCCTCTGGCCACTTATGCCCCTGTTATTTCTGCAGAGAAAGCTTACCATGAGCAGCTGACTGTGGCTGATATTACAAATGCATGCTTTGAGCCAGCTAATCAGATGGTAAAATGTGACCCACGTCCCTGTAAATACATGGCTTGCTGCCTGTTGTATCGTGGTGATGTTGTGCCAAAAGATGTTAATGCAGCTATTGCCACCATCAAGACAAAGCGTAGCATCCAGTTTGTAGACTGGTGTCCCACGGGTTTCAAGGTTGGCATTAACTACCAACCCCCAAATGTGGTTGCAGGTGGTGACCTGGCCATGGTACAGCGTGCTGTGTGTATGCTGAGCAAAACCACTGCAATTGCTGAGGCCTGGGCCCGCCTGGACCACAAATTCGATCTTATGTATGCTAAACGTGCCTTCGTGCACTGGTATGTTGGTGAGGGTATGGAGGAGGGAGAGTTCTCTGAGGTCCGTGAAAACATGGCTGTCCTGGAGAAGGATTATGAGGAAGTTGGTGCATATAGTGCTGATGCAGAGGATGAAGGTGAAGAGTATTAGACTTGATGTTCACTTGAAATGGGCCTTTTCTATTGCTGAACCTTCTGATCTGGAGTCTATTTTTTTTTTTTTAAATAAAGTGCCATTTTAAATGTGGCTGTTCAGTGTTAAAAAAAAAAAAAAAAAAAAAAGACAAGCCAGCCAATTTTTCTGATGTTGATTTTGAGAATCTGATCGAAATATCTTCTGACAGTCAACTAAGCCAAAAATTGTAAGAAGTTTCTCTTAATGCTTTTTGGGGTGATTTATGCAAATAATACCCAGAATTGTCCAAGCGGGAAATCAAAGTTCTGTTGCCATTCACCAGCACATACTTATGTGATTCTCACTTTACTCTGCAAAAAAAAACCAAAGTATCGAAATCGACTTGATGCAACTGCAAACATGCAAATACAATTGTCAACAATGAAACCAGATATAAAAATAATTTGCCAGCAAAAGAGAACATTACACGCTGCGCTACTCTACGCCACACATTTTTTTGTTAGGGTTCCAAAGTTTTGCTATATCATGTCAAAGGGTTCCAAGGGAAAAATTAATCGGGAAACCCTGCTCTAAAGAAAAATATAAATCACAAACTAAGATGATGTGCATTCATTATCAACAGTTCACACAAGTGTCCTGTAAATTTTCACTTGCAATATTCCTGGCTTTGTTTGTCATTAAATTGTCAGTAAGTCATAGTGAACATGTATGCCTTTAATATTGCATAATAAAGAAGTATTTCTGCATGTGAAGTTCGACAGCAATCATTGTGATAGAAGACATATAAACATAGCAAACCGTGAGAGAGGACCTAGTGCGACTGCCAATATCGTCCACTAAATAATGTATCTATAATGCTAGAAGGGTCTTTTGGGAGACCCAGATCATTCATTCTTCCACCCCACAAAATAACTTTAGTACGTGGGTAGATAAAAAAAAAACTGGTTTTACCAGAAAGCCTGTGAAATTAAGACAGGCTCTTGGCTTTTGTTCCCTGGCAAGGACTGGTCACTTCTGGCTGAGCTCACAAGTTGGCCAAAAAATTAGATGCCTGGTTGGCTTTGTTATTTCCTTGTCATTGGGAAAGGAAGGATTTATGTCCCTTTACAATTTGGCCTCCCAAACAATAACAGAGCCCTAGTGATCTGTCTTTGGAAAACGGTGCCTGAGGGATTTCAGGACTATAAATCCTCTGCTACTAAAGTTTACACAGCACAAAATGAATGGCTTCACCTAATGATAAATCTTGGGCCTTAGTGAAGGGATAGAAGATCAGACACTGGGAAGCACCATCCTGTCTCTCTACTTCGTACTTATTTTAAACAAGTTTATTTGAACAGTTCTTAGAACATGTGACAGGCATGAAATTAAGCAAATATGTACAAAAAAAAAAAAAAAAAAGCAGAAGGACAGGAACTATCTCGAATGAAGAACAAACCACAAATAGACATGTTTGAATAATAATATCCAGGTCAGAACATAGCCACTCACAATTCAATAAATGTAATATACATTCAGATAATATAAATAAATGTAAGGAACTGATATCATATTGTAAAGAAACTTGCAAGTAGTTGATGTCAGTATTCATTAATATGATTAGTGTAATACGTAAACAGGAAGTCATATACAATACAAATTAACATGCAACGAATACAATATAAAATCTTACAAAGCAAATTAAAATCACCTGAAATTGATATGGTCATATAGTGTGAGTAAATCCCCTTATTTGCTTTCTACGTCTTCTACGTGTTTTGCAGTAGCCCAGTAAGATTTTCTTATTGTATTTTTGTGTGTGTGTTCACAGTTATGTAATAATATAAGCTGAAAATAAGACTCAAGTCCATCAAGTTCAGTCTTTCACATATATGTCTAAAAGAAGGTGAAAGACTCAATTTGAAGTGATTTTTTAATTTGCCAGAAAATTGGAAAATAAATTCTTCTTGACTCCATAGTGGATGACAGATTCCTCCATGGATCACCAATCTGGGACCATGCATATTAAATATTATATCCTTAAATATTCTGTTCATCAAAAAAAAACAACTTCAATCCATATTTAGGGATAACGGGAACACAGCAGGCACCAACTGGTGCGATCTTGAGTCACACTGTGGCGGATCACTGGTCCGGGGATACTGAGACCTAGCGCGGTCTCGGCTGGGAGTGGAGGACGACCTTCACAGCTGGGCCAACGGGCTAAATTACGGCCAAATCGCGTACTCGCCCCCCCCTAGAACTCCCCCCCCCACTATTGCCATCCCTTACCTGCAATTACCAAGCTACACTGGTCTCAAGACAAGCTTGCACAGCAGTTGCCGTGTAGCTGTACAAGATGGTGGACACACTCATAAGGGAGACACGAGGCCTAGCACCACATCATGCTTACCTCACTGGGTCTCACAGTAACATCATGGACCGACTAGACAAGATCTTTAACCGCTTTTGGGTGGCACTGGAGGAAAGGAGGAAGCTGAATTCGGCGGACACTCTGCCCCTGGCTGAAAAACAGCAACACTGCGAGGTGTGCTTCCTTGGGCACCACACAGGCAAAATAACCCCAAAGGTACCTACCTCCTCTAATTCAAGCACTCCCAAGCATCGGGTCAAATGGTGATCGATCTTAGGGCACCGGCTACGCCGGCAGAAGAGAGCAACACATAGAGGCTTATGCACCAATCCGGGTGGAAAGAACTTGGCCTCCAGCAGATACCGTATCCAAAGCAGCGGGGTGCTGGTCACATCACAGACCAGGGAAAGGAGAGTCGCCTCACACAGATTCTACAAGGTCACCCACCCTTGTGAACTGTACCCGGGAGGACAGGGCATTGGATGATGGCCTTCCCAACGGATCGGAGCAGCCAGCTTGTTATTCAAGCATGCCTTCACAGAGCACTCATAATACAGCGTTATATATATATATATATATATATATATATATATATATATGACACTGTGCTCCCCATGTTTTGTATGTTTCTTTTGTTTATTAATTATGATTTCATGCAGTGCAACACTTACTGTGTTAAGGCAACAGTGGCTATCTACACCTAGCATGTTTCTATCTAATCATTACTTACCATGTCTTATATTCTTGACAAAGTTTGGTTTAAGCCACTTAAGTGGATGTTTCTTGCTAGTTAGGTCATGTTAGCATGCCTCTCTTTACACACCTGCTCTTTAACCCCTTAAGGACCGGACTTTTTTTGCGATGTTGTACATTTGCGACCAGGCATCTTTTTGACACTTTTGTGGTGTTTGTGTTTAGCTGTAATTTTCCGCTCTCTCATTTACTGTTCCCATACAAATTATATATTGTTTTTTTCAGGACAAAAGGGGCTTTCTTTACATACCATTATTTATATAATCTCATGTAATTTAATTTAAAAAAAATGAAAAAATATGATGAAAAATTGAAAAAAATACACGTTTTTTTGAATTTTATGTGAAAAATCTTTTACTCATCTACAAAAGCGAATGAAAAAAACTGCTAAATAGATTCAAAATGTTGTCCTGAGTTCAAAAATACCCAGTGTTTACATGCTTTTTGCTATTTTTTTGCATGTTATAGGCAGGGCCGGATTAACATAGGGGCTGATGGAGCTGCAGCTCCAGGCCCAGGCCCATGGAATAGGCCCATTTAAAAAAAAAATAAATTTTTTTTTTTACACACTTTTTACACACTACAGTTTGCCACCTGACTGGTATTTTACTGGCACAGCCGGTATTTGAGGCTGCCTGGCCGTGCCGGTATTGCATTAATACCAGCAATACAAATGCAGGTATTTTTCTCAGAATAAATGGAGATTACTCTGCAATACCAGCACCGGATAGTAGTGGTCACTGTGTGTGGAGAGAGGCAGGGATAGGAAGTTACAGCATATCCCTCCCTGCCTCTCTCTACTACTCACTGATCCATGAGGGAGCAGCAACACAGCACAGAGTCCAGACAACAGCTCTACAGTAAGTGAGGGATGGGGGAAAGATAGTAGGGACACGTGGGGACACTGAGACACTAGGGGACACATGAGGACACTGAGACACTAGGGGACACTAATGGACATATGGGGACACTCAGACACTAGGGGACCCTGAGACACTAGGACATATGGGGACACAGACACTGGGAGACCTGGGAACACAGACACTTGGGGACACTGGAAAACATGGGGACACTGAGACACTAGGGGACACTGGGACACATGGGGATGCTGAGACACATGGGGACGCTGTGAGACATAGGGACATTGGGAGACACAGACATTGGGACACAGAGACACTATGTCCCCATTTCTCCCAGTGTCCCCATGTCCCCCAGCCAGTGTCCCTAGTGTTTCAGTGTCCCCAAGTCTCCCAGTGTCTGTGTCCCATGTCTCTCAGTGTGCCTAGTGTCCCCATGTGTCCCTATATGTCCCAGTGTCCTCATGTCTATGTCCACAACTGTCCCCATGTCTCCCAGTGTCTGTCTCCCAGCCAGTGTCCCCTAGTCTCCCAGTGTCTGTGTTCCCATGTCTCTGTGTCCCTAGTGTCTTAGTGTCCCCAAATGTTGCAGTGTCCCCATGTCTCCCAGTGTCTGTGTTCCTAGTATCTCAGTGTGCCTAGTGTCCCCATGTCTCCCAGTGTCCCTATATGTCCCAGTGTCCCCATGTCTATGTCCACAACTGTCCCCATGTCTCCCAGTGTCCCCAAGTGTATGTCTCCCAGCCAATGTCCCCTAGTCTCCCAGTGTCTGTGTTCCCATGTCTCTGTGTCCCTAGTGTCTTAGTGTCCCCAAATGTTTCAGTGTCCCCATGTCTCAGTGTCTCTGTCCCTAGTGTCTCGGTGTCCCCATTTCTCCCTGTTTCCCTAAATGTCTCCCAGTGTCCCCATGTCTCCCAGTGTCCCCATGTCTGTGTGTTCCCGGGTCTCTCAGTGTCCCCATGTCTCTCAGTGTCCCCGGGTCTCACTGTGTCCCCAGTATCCTAGTGACATGGGGACACACTGAGACATTGGGACACTGGGAGAAATGGGGACACTGAGACACTGGGAGACTAGGGAACTGGGCGACATGGGGACACTGACACTGTGATACATAGGGACACTGAGACACTGGGTGACTTGCAAGACTGATACACTGGGAGACAGGGAGACATTGGGAGCAATCCATCTATACAGCAGAATCAAACTGTGAGTAGTTTGTTGGTGATTTTACAGAATTTTCTCTGATGTCACTCCTTGTGATTATACAAATGATTAAGGCTGGTATTTTTTCCCAAGAAAGGTGGCAACCCTAACTACTCTTCACATACTCTTGCTTAAAGGAGCACTACAGGGTCCGGATCACAATCATGTATTTCTGACCCTATTATGTTAAAACCACCACCCTGGCTCCTTCTTGCCTAAGTATAGTAAAATATAACTTGTATTCAAGTCTGCAGCTGCTGGCTTGCCTCTGAACTGACTGTCTGCTGACATCATCAGAAGTGGTGGTCTGAGCAAATTACAATACTTGCCCATAGGATTGGCTGAGACTGTTAACTAGGCAGATCAGGGGCAGAGCCAGCACAAGTCCAACATAGCCCTGGCCAATCAGCATCTCCTCATAAAGATAAATTGAATCAATGCATCTCTATGAGGAAAGTTCAGTGTCTGCATGCAGAGGGTGGAGACACTGAATGGCAGTGCTGCACACTAGGCAGTACTGCCCCAGGAAGCACCTCTATCAGCCATCTAAGGAGTGGCCAGTGGAGTTATTTTCTCTGAAAAGACAGTGTTTACTGCAAAAGGCCTGAATGGAATGATTCTACTTACCAGAACAAATACAATAAGCTGTAGTTGTTCTGGTGACTATAGTGTCCCTTTAAGTTTGGAAGCTTAAGAGGGATGTATGGGAACAAAACCTGTGTGGACTGGCTGACAATAAAATTAGTTTAGGTAATGCTTTTGGTCTCTCTAACACTATGGTATGTCCCCTCCTTTCTTCTACACTCACTACATACACCTTTTCTCTGTCTCAGACTGTATACCAGGAACTTCTGCCTGCTAGTAAGAAGATAAGGAGACAAGTGGACCAGCGAGTGCTAGGGGACAGTCCTTAGAAAGCATGGAGTGAGCGCATCATTAGACGCATTTATGTCAAGCTCAGGGTGCTGCCTGCATAGTATGCCCTTAGTTGGGCAGCCTGCATCCCCTTTTTGGGCATGTTCTCCCCTTTTGGGAGGTCTGGTGACGTGATTCGCACCAGTGGCCCACCCTTTTACCCCACCCATTGACTTCACTGGACACTGCTGTTAGGGGGTATGGATTTACTTGAAAGATGAAAGCATAAATTAGAGAGAGATTAGCATAGAGTATGTGTTTTCTTATAGCTGCATCCTATGAGTTTCCCTCCAACGCCATCTCCATCAGATACATGACGCTTGGGAGGCATGACCGTTTTAGTGTTTTTGGTCGATAAGATTCTGTAAATAGGCCCATCATAATTGTCAGCACCAGGCCCACTGGGCTCTTAATCCGGCCCTGGTTATAGGGCTATGAGTACAAGTAGGATATTGCGGTTTCAAAACATACATTTTTAAAATGTATCAATAGTGACATTGTAACACTATTATCTGTCATAAATTACTAAATAACACCCCACGTGTACATATTTTTTTAAAAGTAGACAACCCAGGGTATTCAATATGGGGTATGTCCAGACTTTTTTAGTAGCCACTTAGTCGCAAACACTGGCCAAAGTTAGCGTTCATATTTGTTTGTGTGTGAAAAAAGTAAAAAACTAAATTGAACGCTAATTTTGGCCAGTGTTTGTGACTAAGTGGTTACTAAAAAAGACTGGACATACCCCATTTGCAATACTTTGGGTTGTCTTCTTTTGCAAATGGTATGCCATCATGGGGGTAATTCTCATTCCTGGGCTACCATACGCTCTCAAAGGCAACGTAACCAACCTGGCCATTTTCAATGTAAAAATATTTGACCCATATATTTGACCCTGTAACTTTCAAAAACGCTATAAAACCTGTACATGGGGGGTCCTGTTCTACTCAGGAGACTTTGCTGAACACAAATATTAGTGTTTCAAAACTGGAAAATGTATCACAACAATTATATCATCAGTAAAAGTGCTGTTTGTGTGTGAAAAATGCAAAAAAAGTCACTTTCACTGACAATATCATCGCTGTGATATGTTTTACTGTTTTGAATCACTAATATTTGTGTTCAGCGAAGTCTCCCGAGTAAAACAGTACCCCCCATGTACAGGTTTTAGGGTGTCGTAGAACGTTACAGGGTAAAATACAGTGATAGCAAATTAAATTCTCTGTACTTTCGGCCTGGGTTGGCAGGCAGGTCCCTTAAATTGCAATCAATAACATAACTTAATTATGTAAAAATATTACATAAATACGCACGTAGAATTTAAATATATATGCATATTTATATATTTGAAGTCTACGTGTATATTTATATAATTATGTATGTAATTTTGTATATGGACATATGAATAGTTCGCATTCTTTTTATTTATTTATATATACATAGATATATATACAATTTCATTCTAAGTGTATTTTGATATAAATATATATATATTAATATCAAAATACAGTTAGAATAAAATTTCGTATAGATATATAATTTTTTTAAATTTTTATTATTATTTTTAATTTTTTAAATTTAATTTAAATTATTTATTATTCGTATTTTATAATAATATATATATACAATATATATAGTTATTATATATATTATATATATATACGTGTGTAAATTAATTATAAGTGTATTTTTATATTAATATATGTACATATTAATATAAAAATACACTTAGCATGACATTATATATATGATATATAGACATATATTATATAGGTATAATATATGTCTATATATCATATATATACACATATATAATAATATTTTTTTTTATTAACTATAACTTTAAATTTATTTTTTGATTTTACACTAGCAGGGAGACTGCCTGTCAGCACAGACAGTCCCCCTGCAGGCAGAGACCGCCGATCGCCGCCGGGGGAACGACGGCGATCGGGTAAGTACATTGGACGGTTAGGACGGTTCAGGACCGTCACCGGTCGGCAACGCAAAAATGCAGATGACGGTCCTGAACCATCCTCCGTCCTTAAGGGGTTAACATTGATTACTATTACACACTTAAGAATCACTACCTGTTTAATGTTTCAAGCTTGACGATCACAACGTGACCCAGCACATTAGACATACTCATTTAGCTTGTATTTAGAATGAATTATTAATTTTTAAAAATTGTGCCTTTTCTCTGAATACCATGCAAATGTTCACCTATGCTTTTACCAACCTGTCTGTAACTGCTGTTGTTACATTGCAAGCCTGCTTATGTTTTCTCATACACAGCAAAAAAAAAAGCAGACAGTATATGTTCATGTAAAAATGTCAACATGGCTCTTGCTGCATGGCTTTTGCAGCCACAGTGTATTAACATTCCATTGCAGTATTCACTAAGTTCACAAAGTTGTATTTCTAACACTATATTTTCCTCCTCTTCCCTCCTCCCCGGCCTATAAAGAATTAAAAAACCCTTTATTTATTTACCTGATTCCAGCACCAATATCCCTGCCTTGGCTCTGGGTCGGTGCTGTGTCTGTTCCGACGTAATTCACTAATCAATGATTTCCTATGTGGTTTTAACTGACGCTGGATGTCCTCATGCAGGGTGTGAGGATGTCCAGCGTCAGTTAAGCGACCTAGAGTCGAGTAAGATCCCAGAAGTGCCTCTAGTGGTTGTTTGGTAGACAGCCACTAGAGGCTATCTTAGTGATCCAATGTAAACATTGCAATTTCTCTAAAACTGCAATGTTTTACATAGCAGGACTAAGGGCAATAGGGACACTGTACTCAGACCACTTTAATGAGCTGAAGTGGTCTGGGTGCCTATAGTGTCCATTTAAGTAGCAATTTTGCAAACAATGCTATTATAAATTTCTCTCACAGAGCACTTGGGACTGACAGTAAAAGTGCATCTAAATCAAACCTGGGGATTTTCAGGACCCTACCTCGAGCTCCAAACCTGACCAGCTTCCTCTCAAGCAACACACTGCATGCTCTCATAGCTGACTAATTTATAGTCGAATACCCTAGGTAGCAGCTTGGAATTGGATCTGCTAACTTTTCTAGCTTCTCACGAGACAAACAAGAGAAAGAGTCTCTGCTGGATCTGCAGAATTGCTCTCAGGGTCCAACTGAACTTCATAGATCCTGTATTGTTCGTATCACAGCTCGCATCCTATATGTTGTAGAAGCAAGCAAGCTCTGGCAACATTGAAGATGTAAATAGATGTTTATTGAAAATGTGTGTTTTTTATTAATTTATCAATGCTTGTCATCTGATAGTCATGGTACATTCCTTCGTATGCATTTTATGATACAGGATGCCATGAGGCAAGATAACATACATGGTAGCTATAATAACAAGCATTAAAAATTTTATGTAGGAAGGTGAAACAATGTAGTGCGAGCGGCCTGATTTTAAGTTGTAACTGATTGGGTCTGAAATGTAAATCAGGAATATCATGTGTCATGGTGTAGGTAGGGGTAATTTCAGGCTTTTTGCTATTGACCCCCTTACCATATAGTAGCACAAGGGGGGAATGGTGAGGGGGTATACGTGTGGAGTTAGACACCGACCAAATAGGGCTAGGCTCTTTTCCTCAGAACTCCAGTGAGCAAGGAGTGGGGATTTAGGTTCACTCCTAGAAGCGTGCTTATGTTATAGGCTATGAAGGGATTGAGAGACTCTGAAAAACAAGGTCAAAATATAATCAAAACAAACTGGTGCTTTCGAAGGTGTACGGTGTCTTGTCCTTCAGAGCCATCATCAGGGTTCACTTCTGTTGAGACAATGAGCAGCGGACTATGTCATCTCGTACAGCTGAGGCAGGTGCCCTATTGAACTTCGGGAGATGGTAGATCCCATCAAAGGAGAACTTTTTGGCTTGTGTTGGAAGCAGGATAGAAACCACAAGGCGTCTCATAAAATGTGGGAGCTCGTCAGGTGTGATGGTGTCGGGGATACTCCTGATTTTGAGGTGATTGCGCTGGGACTTGTCTTCCAATGCTGTGTATTGGAGTGGTAGCGCAATTTGTGAGGCATGCATGGTTTGTATAGGGCCTTTTAGGGACCCTGTCTGTAAAAGCCTGTATGTCGGCCTTGCAAACCGCCACATCAGCCGCCAGCAGGTTTTTTATTTCCACCATTAGGTTGTCGAAGTCCTGTTTGGTGACAGGTGCTGACCTGTCTTGTATTTCCGTCAGTGCTCGGTCTGTTTCAGCTGGGCCAGTCCCAAAGGTGGATTCAGCCTGTGTGGGGCCCCATGAGTTGTCTGGCTTTGTGCCATCATCTGGTTTTCCACGGTCTCCCAGTGCAGCCATTTTAGGCTGGGGTTGCTGCTGGAGGAGAGTACCAATATCCCGAGTGTAGGTCTGAATGTGGTCTTTGTGACCGCCGCCCCATATCAGGTAAGTGCTTCAGCTGTGAAGCGAGGTGGACACTCCTGGGGTCCCAAGGCCATCAAGTAAATTAATCCAGTCAAGGTCTGGAGGAGGATGGTAGGTCCCGGACCTGCGTTTCTGCCTTTTCCCCTTGGGAGCCTGGAAGAACGGTATATGTCAGTGCGGGTATGCAATCTAAGGTAGGTACTGATAGTTTTGCCAGGTATCGTGCGGATTATTCTCCTAAAGTCAGGCTTTTATCAGGATTATACGAGGAGCTCATGGAGAAAGTATCTGTTCCGTCTCAAGGTCATGCTCCGCCTGAAGTAAATCGATGTTAACTCTGTGGCTATTTGTTTCAATCACGTATGACTGTCACTATGCTTCACCATTATCACAGTGCAATACAAACAATTTCAAAGTCAGGTTTTTAGATTCATTTGATTTCCTTTGCTTTTCATGTATAATGAAAGTTATAAATTAATTAGTTTTTTTCTTAATACCCCATCTCCTACCCATATGATGATCATCACTGGAGCTATTAAGATAACAGACCACAAGCTAGCATGTAAGCACACAGACCAGCAAGAGGCAGAGCAGCTAAAATATATACATCTGTGATAATAATGGCACACAGCAATACAGGGAATATACCAAGACACGTGATGGGTTTTGAAAAGAGGTCTAATGTACAAGAAGGCCCATTCCATTGGTGTCTCTTTTTACATCTTTGTAATTCTTTTCAGAATGGAACACTTTTTGTGCACAACCCCCAAAATGTACACTAATTTGGGCTAATGAAATTACCAAACTATAGTCCAAGAGAACTAAAGCTGGTACAATTAAAGTGTACACTGGTACTTGGTGACAGAACAGCATGCCACCAAACTGTCCTGATTTTAGGGTCCTGTCCCACTGTCCCAATTTTGCAATATACCAGGGAACTCTCCCCAATAAGCATAGCACAAGCATAGCACATATTTATTTTTATTTATTTGCACTGCAGCATTTTTTTTTCCCACTGACGGTCATTGTTATTATATTGGTATCTTTGTCCTACTGTCAAAACTGACCACCCGACCAGAGTCACATTTCTTTAGAGAATGGTCTAAGTCAAGTAATGTGGATTGTAGACAGAAATATGCAACATATTCAACATATTCATAATTAACCCCTTCACCACCAAATAATTTTTGTTTGAAAAAAACATTAGCATAGCAAGCATGTAAAAGAAATGTAAATTTTAATATACGCCTGTGCAGCATACCTGAACGAATCACTGGTGAGCACTTGCTACCCTTCATCCAGAGAATGACGGCTTCTATGGGCCTTAAATGTGGCACCAACACCCCACTCACAATGTCATTCTACCGTGTGCGCAAATCTGCAGCACAAGTCCCCTGAGATACTATAGCCATTACCAGAGACATTGAACATCTATTATGAATAAGTCCAGGGCCCTGGGGAAAGTGACCTTCGAGATTGCACTGTGTTCATTTACAGCAACCTCCCCTTTTCGCATCTTATAGAGGAGAAAATCGGCACCTGTGGCTATAACCTTAAGAGCCCACTCCGTTAAATACTGTTGGTACCTTGAAAGTTCTCTCATCATAACACACGAAGAGGACCTACTTACCCTCACCTCAGCCGATGATCCAGGGACTATGCTCCACACACTGGCCGTGTGTGTGAGAGGGGTGCTGTGTTTGTGTGTGCGTGAGGGGTGCTCTGGCGAGATACTCGGAGCGTTGCCGTGGTAACCCGCGGCAACGCTCCGACTTGCCGAACTCGCGGCAGGAACCTTATGCCTCCCAGCTCCTCCCTCTCCAGGCTGCCTGTCAGTGTCTGTGGGTTGGTGAGGGAAATCTTTGATCTCCCCACCGGCCCATGAAGGCACACAGCAGGGCCGGCTCGGATAGCGCTGGCCCAGCTAGGGCTGGCAGGGGAGATCCTGTGATCTCCCCTGTCGGCCCATGGCCATCGCAGCGGTTTGCCCGATGGCCAGGTTCGCAACCCATGCGGGCGTCATTACCTAAATCATTTTGCGTACCCATGGGGCACTGAATTGTACCCCTGGGGGTACGTGTACCACGTTTTGGGAATCCCTGCCTTACAGCGCTCCATGCCGTCCCGCATTTAATGGGCTTAATGGGCTCGTTGCAGCAGTATGGAACAGCATAGCGGCTATTAGTCCCAGCGCCCATGGTGTACCCACCTCTGCCATGGTCTGCTTCTAGGGGACTGTCTGACACAGCCCCCCGGCAAATTAGGCCTCCGCGGGCCATGTGATCGCTCTGAAAGAGCTAAATATTTTTTATAGATTTTATTTATATTAAATTATATTTGTGTATAAATATTTGGTGTGAAATGAAAGCCAAAATGATATATATAAGTGTGGATGCACTTAATATGAAAGAGGAAAATTATGATTGAACAGACATATAACACAAATTCCAGGTTTTGTTTTGATTAGAACTTGTACAATTGGCTTCGTCCTTAAGGGGTTAACTCTGTGAAACGACAGAAGACATCATCACGCTTTGCATGTCCAACATCTTCAAAATTCTCATAGGAAAGTATTGATTCAATGCTTCCTATAGGGGAGCTCTAATGCAATGCATGTGCATTCGGCATCACCATTAGCATGACGTCGCTGGAGACGGAGACCGCCTAGTGCCAAGGGACCTCTGTGCTGGAAACAGGTAAGTGAACAAAAAAGTTTAAACCCTAATATTGGGGAGCTACAATAATAGACAGAGGGACACTATAGTGTTAGGAATACAGTTTTGTATTCCTAACACTGCAGTTTTTCTGTAATAAAAATGTCAACAGAATGTAATAAGAATGTCTGCACTTGGGCATATTGCCCACATACAGTATGTATATCTCTAAAATAAAAGTATTTATGAACTATGAATTAAGAGACGTAATGCTAAGAGACGTAATAGACATGTAATTCCAGTCAGTCCTCCTTTCTCCCTGACTGTAGCAATGGCTTGATTGTTTTATTCAGTGATACATACATGACTTCAGGTCAGTTGCTTCATATCTACTAAATACATTGCCAGGAATAGTAATTACTTTTTTAATGGGTTATCCCTGAATACATTCCCCTCAAAATCTGTATAAATACACGTGCCATTAATGTGTCTCTTAGTTTATTATTTAATGACATTATTCGGTGAATGCAAAAATAGGTACAGGTTAAGCTTTTAGCGTTACCTTTCCAGCAAGGGATATAGCTATAAATACCAAGCGCCCAGTTTAAATAAACTGTCACTGAACCCACCAGAAATGTGTACTGTAGGAGTTATTGTCGTTCATTCTGGGGATATTCCAAAAGGAAATTAATTCCATTAAGAATGCCAAATAAAGGTTCTTTCAGTCACATATTCAATGTGGTGTTGTCCAGAGAACTTCAGTGAACATATAATAGAGACTGCACTGTCAGGTCACCAGACTGTTGCTCTTGGTTGATGTTCCTACCAGTGGTTCAGGTACCACAATGTGAGGATCAGAGGGTGATGTATAGTAATCTATGTGTACCATGTAACTAAATAATAAACTGCACTTAGTTGAGATGTTGAACACTAGTTTAAACATTTAATCTTAGCAATTAGTGGAAGAAAATCTGATAATATTCTATAACTATTAGTTCCTGTTATTGCCATAGAACACAAAGCAATGCATTAAAAACTCAGAATCTGGTCTTGTTGGTGGTCAAAAAAAGCATTAAGGAGTAAAAAATTTGTCCCTATTTTTAACCTATTAAAAAGAAAACAATTGTAAAAATATAAAAATGTTAAACAAAAAAGTAACCATTGGTGATGCTGCTGCCAGGCCTCTGGTTTATCAGGAAAGATCCCTTGTCCCATACATTTCTACACACTAGGAATCTACGGTACAAGCAGTTTATCCTCAGTTGTCACTTTCACACATAGTGCATCATTCAGTTATGAGCAGCTGTGGACTGCAGCTTGGAAGGAGGGAGAACACAACCACATGTATTTGCCTAAGAGCCAGCCCAAGCTTGGATGCAATTGACATGCTAGATCAGGGGTTCCCAATTAATTTTTCTTTACTATATATACACACACACTTTTTTTACAGATAGTAAACAGATTGTACTACTTAGGAGCAGGTGTGTTTTTGTGTGTAGTGTTGGTGTTTGTATATAATTTTAGCATTTTAATATGTTATGTATGTAATGTTTGCATTTGCATTTAGGGGTTTGTTTGGATGTAGTGGCTTTTAAGAGTTAAAGGTGTCAAAGAGACACCTGGGATTGCGGGAGCATGAACTAATGAGAGAGGAAAAGTATGACTGTTTGGCGAGGGCAAGGGCTGCGCTGTATGAACATAATATGAAGCTATAATGGAGAAAGTCTGACTGGGTGCGAGGCTTTCTCCATGACCGTTCAGCACAACGGGAGCATCTTTGCAAATAGCGTGTTGATTTAGTATGCCACGGCTGGGAATGTGTCCTCCTCGAGGTGCATGTTTGGAGCGGGGCTGCAACGTTCAAGGCAGAGGTGAGGGTACTGTTATATGTGGAGATGGCTAGTGACGGACAGGAGAGGGAAGGGATGGATAGGAGTTTCCGAATAAATATCAGCTGACAGCTGCTGGAGGTCAATAGAATTAAAGGATCACTATAGGGTCAGGAAAACAAACTCGTTTTCCTGACACTATATAATCCTTAGGTCCCCCCAGGGCCGTCCCGTCCATAAGGCGGCACAGGCGGCCGCCTTAGGGCGCACCGGCTCCGGGTGCGCAAGATTTCAGTGACCGGCAGGAGGGAAGCTCTCCCTCCTGCTAGGCCACCTTCTGGACCCCTAGCGCGGCGTGCGGCAGTGCTGTGATCAGACGCGGCGAGGGAGCTCTAATCTCACCGCTCTGCTCCCTCGCGCGCTGTCTGCTGATGCCGCGGGAGCCGGAATATGACGTCATATTCCGGCTCCCGCGGCATCAGCAGACAGCGCGCGAGGGAGCAGAGCGGTGAGATTAGAGCTCCCCCGCCGCGTCTGATCACAGCACTGCTGCACGCCACCCAGCAGCCCCACTGGACCCCAGGGAATGATTCCTCATCCACACCAGCAATCCAGGTAGGGAGCAGAATGGAAGGAGGGTTTAAAGGGAGAATTACATGGGATGAATATAAGATTGGAGAGGTTTCTGGGATGCACACAAAGTAGGTGGGTAGAGGCAGGACCAGGGTTTGGAGAGACATTGCCAGCCGCCAGGAGTGGAAGTGTAGAAAGTAAGAGAAGGTGGGAATAAGATTTAAATGTATTGGTTGAATATCTGTATTTTGAGGATTTACAAGGAGTTGGAGGAGAAAGGGTGGATAGGTACGAGTATAGTGTATGGGATGAACAAAGAGAGGAGGGTAGTAAAGCAGGAGCAATGAAGATGGTGTCAGTAGGGACAGGTAAGCAGAAAGATAGAGAGATTTTAGTAATGAGAGAAGTGAGGTTGAAACAGAAAAATAGTAGAGAAAACATTGTAGTGTTTATTTTTATAGACGAGGAAATTATTAAGGCAGATAGGACCAGTGGCGGATCCAGAGCCTGATCTCGGGAGGGGCACTTGTAGATTATTTAAAGAAATAATCCAGGCACAATAACCACTACAGCTCAGCGTAGTAGTTATGGTGCCAGTAGTGCCAGGATCCCATCCCAGAGTAAGTAGTCAAACCATTTAAGAACAGTTTGATGACTTACCTGGGATCTGCTGGGATATAGGGCATAGGAGCAGTGGTAAGTGTTAGGGGTGAAGTGTGTGTGAAAGGTGCAGTGTGTGTGTGTGTGTGTGTGTGTGTGAGCACTGAAGTGCGTGTGCGAGTGCTTGAGGGCGGCAGTGTATGTCAGGGTGTCAGTGTGTGTGTTAGGATTCAGTGTATGTGTGGGGCAGTGTGTGTGTGTGAGAGAGCTGCAGTATGTAGTTGAGGGTGGCAGTGTGTGTGAGAGTCGCAGTGTGTGTGTGTGTTTTTGGGGCAGTGTGTGTATGGGGGGCAGTGTTTGTGGGGTAAGGCAGTGGTTGAGTGACAGTGTGTGTATGGGGGCAGTGTTTGTGAGGCAGAGTGTGTATGGGTGTGCAGTGTGTGTATGGGGCAGTGTGTGTAGTGTGTGTATGGGGGCAGTGTGTGTATTGGTGTGCAATGTGTGTATGGGGGACAGTGTTTGTGGGGCAGTGTGTGTATGGGGCAGTGTGTGTATGGGTGTATAGTGTGTGTATGGGGGGCAGTGTTTGTGGGGCAGTGTGTGTATGGGGGCAGTGTTTGTGGGGCAGTGTGTGTACGGGGGCAGTGTGTGTATGTCTGTGTAGTGTGTGTATGGGGGCAGTGTTTGTGGTGCAGTGTGTGTATTGTGTGTATGGGGGCAGTGTGTGTATGGGGGCAGTGTGTGTATGGGTGTGTAGTGTGTGTATGGGGCAGTGTTTGTGGGGCCGTGTGTGTAATGTGTGTATGGGGGCAGTGTTTGTGGGGCAGTGTGTGTATGTTGGGCAGTGTGTGTATGGGTGTGTAGTGTGTGTATGGGGGGCAGTGTGTATATGGGTGTGTAGTGTGTGTATGGGGGCAGTGTTTGTGGGGTAGTGGGTGTAATGTGTGTATGGGGGGCAGTGTGTGTATGGGGGGCAGTGTGTGTATGGGTGTGTAGTGTGTACTTGGACAATGCCAGCCCTGCATTAGCGAGCAGGTGAGAATCTCAGGGAGGGGGCAATTGCCCCGTTGCCCCCCCCCCCTGGATCCGCCACTGGATAGGACCATAGGAGAGTGTGGAGGGGTGAAGGGTTCACTGGTCTGAGTTGTTGGAATGGAGGTATTACATGTGAGGAGAAGATAATAGACATGATTGGCGTGTTTGGAAAATCAGGGGATTTGAACTAAAATGTAGTGAGTACCATGGGGAGGGTGGGAAAAAATTATCCAGAAATGCAACCTCAGCATAAGGCTTTAGTGCCGCAAGACGGGCTGGCTGAGTCCTGGCCAACCTTTAAATGTGTCTTTTGGGCTCTGACTGAAATATAAATTCTGGGTTTAGATGAAAAACATAAATTATGGGTGGAGAGAGATATGCAGGTATAGAAGAGGGCAATTAAGGGAAGAAATCAGAAGAGGAAATTTGAGATTTAGAGATAGGAGGTCATGGTAGAGTTCAAATATGTGAAAGTAGCAAATGTTGTACATAAAGTAACAGGACAATAAATTAACAGGACATGACTGCTGATCCAGAAAAAAAACACCTCCTGTTGCCCTCCGTAAATAATAACACCACACAATAGTTATGGGTAAGGGCAACGGCCACAGCTTTATTAAATTTTGACACAGACCAGCTTTCCATCCAACTGCCAGCAGTTGAGAGACTTCTCCCAACAGGCAGATACCACTTCTTTGTCCATGAGTTCATATCAGCCTGCCTACTGCCATCAGCCCTCGGCAGGCTGCGACTCCCCAAGTTGACTCATCAATTTCTTTCAATTTCCAATGCGCTGGCCAGGAACACCGCCACAGCGATGTCGACCCTGTCCAGTCCCTCCTGTCGGCATCGCGCCCCCCCCGCAGCCAGCGCCAACTCCACTCCAGACTGAAGTCCCAAATTAAAGATATCAAGCCCAATGCTAGTTAGGTGGACACCATCCCTCCGCATCAAATTCCTGTTATCCCCTTCCAGCTCCATGTGGCGAACCACTATGCCCCCGAGACTTCGAACAAACCTGGCAACCGTCATGTTCAATTTGCGCCGAGCCCGCTCAATCCCGCGGGCGTGCAGCAATGCCCGCCAACAGGGGCGCGGAACCATTTCGGACCAAATAAGTGTGAGGTCTCGGAGAGCGCCATGCTTCTGGCAAAATCCTGTTTTATCATGTAGAGGAGATCCTGCCGCGTGAACCACTAACGTAACAGGTCCAGAAACAAACCTCCGTAACTGAACACATTCTGTGAAAAACTGGCCCCAGGAGAGACACCTCGCCACCGAACCCTGGCCACTTCAAAGGGAAAGCCTAAGTTCCTCCCGTAGGACCTTTCCTCAGCTCTGCATGCTGCCCAATAAATATAGGAGTGACCCAGAATCCAGACAAAACGAGGGGAACCTGCGAGAAAGAAAATTACAAAAGATGCGGCCGCATATATAACTTGAAGCGACCCGACTCCCACCTGCCCAACCGCTTAATTGAGACCTCAGAGAATCCTAACATGCCTGCCTGAGTAGCAGCCCCAATCCGAAAGGAGTGGGCTGAGTATCCGGAAACGTCCACACTGACCGCCAATAAAACCGCCTTAAGCCTAGCTGAGAACTGATACCGAGTTAATGGGGACCCATCAGCCTGTACCAATAAGGAGCCCACCCGGCCCGGACGAACTGCTAAGTACGATTCCAACAATCGCACTGGGCAGAAGAGGCCACTGGCGGCACCAATTCGCACCCAGGCACCTCGGCCAGCACGGTCGCTTTTCGACCGCCGAACCTGCAGGTCCAGGGCCGAAGCCGCCAGATGCACATACGACAACAACCGTAAGTTAGGAGCCACCAGCTCCCCCACCCTGCATGCCCCAAAAACACACAAGGAAAAGGCTACCCGAAAAAGTAACACCTCAAAGTCAGAAGCACATACCTTCGGGAGGTCCTTCAACGCTGAGATCGGCCTCCGACGATCCTTACCCTTTAGAAGTCTCCAACCCTTCAATACTCGCTGAATAATAAATTCTTTGGAAAGATCCCTCCAACCCAGAAGCCGAAAGCAAAAGGACAAGGCAGACATAGCACGCAACGCCACCGCACTGGACTTACCTTGAGACTCCAAAGAGGCTAGAAGAAGCAGAGTGGCCTCGAACCGGCCCTCCTCCGATAAAACCCCTTTAGTCCTGTCAGCCAAGGACAGCCAGCGAGACCATACCACCTGATAAACCCTTGAAGCCAGTTACCGAATGTGCAAGGAATCTGCTTAGACTTGTCGGCCTCCTGCAGATGCCCCCTATGGGGCCTGTCAACAGGTTTCCTGCCAGGGGGAACCAATGACAAGAAGTCAACGTACTTACCATTACATATCCTGTCCTGCGTCTCCGCAGGGGGGATATGATACACCCAGGCAGACATGGTCTAAACCCCCCTTGAATCCCCCTAGATACCTGCGCACTATTGCTCTGCGCCTGCGACCCCCCAGACAACTTTTCTAATACTGCGCGCAGTAAACCCAAAACCTCCCTAGAGCTACCCTGATCCCCAGGCAACTCACCCCAGACACTCGCGCAAGTCAACTCACCCCTGGAGAGTGGTACAGGCGGCTCCTGCACTGTAGGTATGACAGCTTCTTCCTCTTCCTCTGTCCAAGAGTCTGAATCTGACTCTCCCCGAGCAGCACTGATTCTCCTTGTACTCCTGCTGTCTGCCAGCAGAGTTGAGGATCTTCTAGCATCTTTGCCTGGGCGTCTGGTACTCCTGCCGGCTTCGGGCAGAGTTTCTGGGCTCCTGAGGACGGGTCCGGAGTCTCCGACCCGCCGGAGAGGAAAGGGAGGCAGGGCCTGTGACGTGGCAGCATCCGGCTGTTCCCGCGTCACGTTCGCGCCCCCCGGCGATGCGTCCGACGTCATTCTTCTGCGTCCATGCGTCGGACGTGATGAGGTCACTTCCGCTCTTACCGGAAGAGACGGCGGACTCTGGGAACGAACCTCCATGCCGGCGCCATCTTGGGCCCTTGCCCCCGAAACCATGGCAGAGCGCCAGCGACTAGTAAGCACCTGGGGGGCCATCCGCACCGGAACTCCTGGCAGCTACCCTCCGATCTCCACGCCTGGTACCGGTTCTTCTTACAGGACTGGGGGATAAACGCGTCGGAGGCCTTGTCCTCCGGGCCCCCCCCGACCGTCTGCAGGGGGGTCTTCAGACGTCCTCTCCATCACAGCAGCACCCGAACTTCCAGCAATGCCGGCCATAACTGCATCAAGGGCGCCTGAGCCATGAGACTCCAGGTAAGCCCGCAGCATGCCAACCAGTGCCTCCTGGGACACAGTTGATGTAGTATGTAACGGACCGTTTCAGCAGACAAGGGGTTAAAATCGTTTAGGCGATAATCCCCTTTTCACAGACAGGCACAGCTACTGTAAAATCACCAAAACTCACGAATTGGATATAAGTGAATGCACCAAACTCCCGAACTGCATACAAGGGAATAAGGTAGCACTCCAAACTCCCGAACTGGAACCTCACGAATAGCTGCTAGCAGACGAACAGGAAAAGCTCCCAAGCGGCTTACACTCCTGGCAGTCAGTCCCTATCAGCATACAGTGAATCCCCCCAAGAACGAGACAAGGCTCCGTGTTGAGGGTCAAGCAGTGGTCTGTTTATTGAGGGCTACCTGCCCCTGTATTTATGCAGGTCTCCCACCTGTTGGACACTCCCCTAGGGGACCAGATGGAAGACTGTAACAAAGGACAGACATGTATCATTTCAGGACATACAGAAATAAAACATCCCCACAATGCATCCTGGCTTCCTCCCCTCTGCCCTGGAGAAGTAATTAAACTATCTCCCAGGACAAAGGCAAAACTCCATTACACACGTGGGGACACAAAGACAGACTATCACTTTAAAATACACAAAGTTACTTTTTGCACATAAAACACAGACATGTAACATATCCCCAGATAGCTCAGGTCTGAATGCACATTATTAGGTGAATGGCACTCAGACCACACGAATACAGTTTAATTGCCGTGGAGCCAAATTCTTTAATTACACTAATATGCTCCATGGCATGGCTATCTGGGTTAAAACATTCCTCCAACATAAAATACCGAATTTCCATGTATTCGTCAAATCCGTACGAATTAGAACCAGGGGCTGGAGGTTCAGCGGTGCCTGCACGTAAAAGTGTCCGGGTTTGGTGCATGAAAGCCGAGCAGAAAAGCGCTGGCTGCCCGGGGAGCTCCAGAACACCACCACCTAGCGGCCGCTAAGTTTAACCGCGGCCACCCAGTAACAATCAATTAAGCTGCGGTTAACCGCAGCTTCAGGGAGGTAAATAGAAGGCACACTCCAGCTTCTGGGTGGCCAATTAACAGCGCCAGCCGGCTTCCCACGGCTCTGGGGAGGCTGAAAAGAAGCTGTTTGTTCGGTAGATAGAATCTACTGAACGGCTGTGCAGAAAGGGAGAAATAAATCCTTCTGCACAGTAAAATTAACCCTTTAGCTGCCGGTCCATAATCCAAAGGCAGCAGGCGGGCGACCTGGCTCCTCCAATGCAATGTGGCGAGATTGGTCTCTTCACATAGTAGATGCCATAATGAAATATAAAACTACTGATAACCTAACACTAGATCTTAATTACTAGGCCCTATACTCACAAAATTAGTACAATCTCACTCCTCACTTTACTGAGCAACTGATATGGCCCCTCCTCTGCACTGCTTTATATTTAATATTGCAACAAAGTATCCCATATAGCCCCCACCCCCCTTACTGCTGGCCTGCAGTCATGCCCTCCCTTCCTTTTCAGTCCAGGGAGATACTATAAGTTCAATAACCAAACACCAACAAAAAAACAATACATTTTAAGTTATCAGTTAAGCAGATAGACTGTAGGGGAGGGAAGCAAATAGGACAGCAAAAGTAAATTAAACAGAAGTAAAAGTGCAGATATTATTGTGAAAATTATCCAGAAATGCTACCTCAGCATATGGCTTTAGTGCTGCAAGAGGTGCTGGCTGTGAGTCCTGGGCAACCTTTAAATGTGTCTGGTATTTTGGAATTATATATATATTTACCATTCTAAAATAAGACAAGGTGCTCATTTCTAGCAACAGAAATCCCATCTTCAGTTTGCATCCTGTCTCAGAGCAATGCAATGGTGATTCTAATACAGTTCAGCAGCAAAGTGGTTAATAAACCAGACAAGCCCCCGGTGATGTTAGGGGATGTTAGCAACCAGAACCCCTGTCTCAGCTACAAGACGGATATTTGGTGTTTGTGGAAGTGAATATAATCCGGGTGCCAGCGGTATGGCTCCCCGCAGGACTGCACACGGAGTGTCTCAGTGTGTGTGAGGTGTGCCTACAGAGTACCCTCTCGTGAGGTGCTGCCCTTAGCCTCTCATGTTCAAAAGTTTTCTTTAGGCTGATCTGTAGTTAAAGAGAACTCCCTAACCAGATCCTTATGCACCGTCTTTGTGAACCTCTTCACTTGGAAACTTAATTAAAATAATGTTTTTTCCCTCCTTCCTGCCTGTCTTTAGCTCAGCTAATAAACAAAGAATCCACACAAGCTGCCTATATGCTTAATTTTTTTGAGATGTAGACAGTTAAAAAGACACATATGTATTTAGGAATATGTTCTCATAAATCAAATTCCATATCATTGTACAGCCTCAAAATACCATAACTTGGACCACCCAGTCTGGCTTTCTATACCTGCTTCTAGACCTGCTAAAACCAAATTCTTTTGTAGTAGTCAGGAAAAAAATATAATTATAATTTTTTTGTTTGTTTTACATTTTAATTGCAGTCGCTGTTACATTTTCACTTCCTTGGGCGTTCGTGTTCGCATTGACACGTTCCAGAAACTTTATAAGAAAATAATGTTCTTTTCTGTATTTTATTACAGAGTTAATAATTGGAAAAAAACATCCCACACATACTTCAAGTTTCATTATTGCTGAATTTTTTTATGTTTCTCTGGTGTTCTGGGTACATCATAAGATTTTCCAGACCTTTGACAATCAGGGCCAATATCATGCTGAAAAGCACGTACGTGACTTATAACTTTGATATTCACAGAACATATGCAATTTTCCTAAGCAACACACATCATGTGTTGGATACTGTACATATAGTTTGCATAGCAGTCTTTAAGTTAAAGTGACACTATAGTCACAAGAACCATTAATTAACTAACTAACAGCTTAATGTAGTTGTTCTCAGGCCCGGACTGGCCATCGGGCACACCGGGCAAATGCCCGGTGGGCCGCGATGGCCGTGGGGCCGAGGCCGGCAGGGGAAGTCCCAGGATCTCCCCTGCCAGTCTATGCAGGGCCGGCACTATCCGAGCGCCGGCCCCGCTGTTTTCAATGATGGGCCGGTGGGGAGATCAAAGATCTCCCTCACCGGCCCACATACAGTATATTCCGGCCGCCAGCAGGGAGAGAGGGAGGGAGCCAGGAGAGGACCCGGCGGAGCTCTATCTTGCAGCTCCTTCGGGTTCCTCTCGCGAGATCCGGTGCGTTGCCATGGCAACGACCGGATCTCGCGAGAGTGAACTCTAGCCCGCAGGCTAGAGTTCACTCACCCACTGGACCACCAGGGATGATGTCACCGTGCCGGTCCCCCCCTCCCAGATACCACCATGCCGGTCTCCCCCTCCCAGGCTAAAAGGTAAGAAGGGAGGGGGGGGACATAATGCCTACTTGTTTTTTGTTTTTATCTACCCCCCCAAACACACACAGCACTCTCACACCCATCATCCACAGCACTCTCACACACAGCACTCTAACATACACATCACACACAGCACTCTCACACCCATCATCCACAGCACTCACACACACAGCACTCTAACATACACATCACATACAGCACTCTCACACCCATCATCCACAGCACTCTCACACACAGCACTCTAACATACACATCACATACAGCACTCTCACATACAGCACTCTAACATACACATCACACACAGCACTCTCACACCCATCATCCACAGCACTCTCACACACAGCACTCTAACATACACATCACATACAGCACTCTCACACCCATCATACACAGCACTCTAACATACACATCACACACAGCACTCTCACACCCATCATCCACAGCACTCACACACACAGCACTCTAACATACACATCACATACAGCACTCTCACATACAGCACTCTAACATACACATCACACACAGCACTCTCACACCCATCATCCACAGCACTCTCACACACAGCACTCTAACATACACATCACACACAGCACTCTCACACCCATCATCCACAGCACTCTCACACACAGCACTCTAACACATCACACACAGCACTCTCACACCCATCATCCACAACACTCTCACACACAGCACTCTAACACATCACACACAGCACTCTCACACCCATCATCCACAACACTCTCACACACAGCACTCTAACATACACATCACACACAGCACTCTCACACCCATCATCCACAGCACTCTCACACACAGCACTCTAACATACACATCGCACACAGCACTCTAACATACACATCATCCACAGCACTCTCACACACAGCACTCTAACATACACATCACACACATCACTCTCACACCCATCATCCACAGCACTCTCACACACAGCACTCTAACATACACATCACACACATCACTCTCACACCCATCATCCACAGCACTCTCACACACAGCACTCTAACATACACATCACACACAGCACTCTCACACGCAACACTCTCACACGCAGCACTCTCACACGCAGCACTCTCACACACGCAACACTCTCACACACACAGCACTCTCACACACACAGCACTCTCACACACACATCACTCTCACACACACATCACACACAGCACTCTCACACACACACATCACACACAGCACTCTCACACACATCATACACAGCACCCACACACACGAATCACCCACAGCACTCTCACCCACATCACACAGCACCCTCACAGAAATCAATCACACACAGCACCCTCACATACACATACTGCACCCCTCACATACACACAGAACCCCCCCGACACACTGCACCACACACATACACAATACTTCCAAACATATTTATATATATATATATATATATATATAATATTCACACACACACACACTATAGCCTGTATGCACACTCTTGCTACATACTCTATACCAGTGATGGCGAACCTATGGCACGGGCCCTTTCTGTGGGCACGCGGCCATAGGTTCGCCAATAATGCAGAGTAGGCACCTGCCTGCCCGAAACGGCAGGCGCCTACTCTGCTTCCGGGTCGGGAGGCAGCATCGCGCGGGAGGACAGGGGAGCTGCTGCAAAGATCCGTCTCCCTGCCTCCCGACCCGGAAGACTGCTTGCCACCACCGGACCACCAGGGGTGGCTGTGTCCCCCCCTTCCTTTATTAGAGGTAAGAAGGAGGAAGTGGGGGACTGATTTAATAAAAAATAAAAAAAGTATATTAAAACACCTTTAGCCCTACCCCCCCACACAGCACCCCTACCCCCCCACAGAGTACCCTTACCCCCCACACACACAGTACCCCTACCCCCCACAGAGTACCCCTACCCCCCCACAGAGTACCCCTACCCCCCCACACAGCACCCCTACCCCCCACAGAGTACCCCTACCCCCCCACACAGAGTACCCCTACCCCCCCACACAGAGTACCCCTACCCCCCACACACACAGCACCCCTACCCCCCACACAGCAGCCCTACCCCCCCACACAGCAGCCCTACCCCCCCACACAGCAGCCCTACCCCCCCACACAGCAGCCCTACCCCCCACACAGCACCCCTACCCCCCCCACACAGCACCCCTACCCCCCACACACAGCACCCCTACCCCCCACACACAGCACCCCTACCCCACACACAGCACCCCTACCCAAAACACACAGCACCCCTACCCCACACACAGCACCCCTACCCCACACACAGCACCCCTACCTCACACACAGCACCCCTGCACCCCTACCCCCACACACAGTACCCCTACCCCCCACAGCACCCCTACCCCCTACAGCACCCTTAACCACCCACAGCACCCCTACCCCCACAGCACCCCTACCCCCACAGCACCCCTACCCCCCACACAGCACCCCTACCCCCCACAGCACCCTACCCCCCACACACAGCACCCCTACCCCCCCACACACACACCACCCCTCACACACACACACACACACACACACCACCCCTCATACACACCCCTCACACACAGCACCCCTCATACACACATACAGCACCCCTCACACACACACACAGAAACCCTCAGACACACACAGCACCCCACACACAGCACACACACAGCACCCCTCAATGCCCCTTAAACTACACCCCTCAATGCAGTATGTGTGTGTATTCAGCAGTCTGTGTGTGTGTGTGTGTGTGTGTGTGTGTATTCAGCAGTCTGTGTGTGTGTGTGTGTGTATTCAGCAGTCTGTGTGTGTGTGTGTGTATTCAGCAGTCTGTGTGTGTGTGTGTGTGTGTGTATTCAGCAGTATGTGTGTGTGTGTGTATTCAGCAGTCTGTGTGTGTGTGTGTGTATTCAGCAGTCTGTGTGTGTGTTTACTCAGCGGACTGTATGTGTGTGTATTCAGCGGACTGTGTGTATGTATTCAGCGGACTGTGTGTATGTATTCAGCGGACTGTGTGTATGTACTCAGCAGTCTGTGTGTATGTACTCAGCAGTCTGTGTGTGTGTACTCAGCAGTCTGTGTGTGTGTACTCAGCAGTCTGTGTGTGTGTACTCAGCAGTCTGTGTGTGTGTACTCAGCAGTCTGTGTGTGTGTACTCAGCAGTCTGTCTGTATGTGTATTCAGCAGACTGTGTGTGTGTATTCAGCAGTCTTGTGTGTGTATATTCAGCAGACTGTGTGTATGTATTCAGCAGTCTCTGTGTGTATGTATTGCATTTGTTGGAGATATAAATAGATAAAATTAAGCTTATATTTATTAGTATCATCTTTTAAAATTTGTATTATTGAACTCTCTGCTGTTGTGTTCTTTTAAAACAAAAGTTGTTAATTAGTTCAGACAACAGTACGAGTTGTTTTTTCTAAACTTAAACCTCAGTATTGAGGTTTTATTGCCGTGTTGGCACTTTAAGGAAAAAAAAGTTGGCATGTATTGCGGTTTGGGCACTCGGGCTCAAAAAGGTTCCCCATCACTGCTCTATACACACATTCTCTTCAGCCCCTAGCCACATATGCATTACATTACACCACAAACACAACACGACTAAAACCGACCTTATAACACAATACCACACCACAATCAGCTCACTCTGCACACACACAATGGCAGGCTCCAAAAACATGCACAATACTCTTTCCTGGCATTTTTGTCTCCTGGTATCCATTTATAGAGACACCAGAGACAAGTTGCAAGGAAACACAGTGCAAGCATGTTATTAAATTTGCTTGCGCTGTGCAGAACAAATACAGGGCTTTTTTCTCGTGCTAGAGCTCTTCAGCAGAGCTCTGCGCATGGTCTGCCCTGGAAGAGCTTTGAACCAACATGCTCACTTTGAGAGGGGGCGTGTTTGTCATTAATGATGACAGAACACACTCTCTCTGCCCCGCCCCCTTCTTAGTGGGCCGCTGTGATAAAAAAATGCCCGGGCCGAATTTTTTTCCCAGTCCGGCCCTGGTTGTTCTGGTTAGTATAACATGGCCCTGCAGGCTTTTCTATGTAAACACTGCCTTTTCAGGGAAAAGGCAGTGTTTACATTACAGCCTAATGACTAGAGTTGAGCGAACTCAGACTGTAAAGTTCGTGTTCGTACCGAACATTAAGTTTTTTGGACCCCAGACCCGAACACGAACATATCAGTGTATGTTCGGGTTGGAGTTCGGTGTTCGGTGATTTAATGGCGTGTTTTGAAAGGCTGCAGGGCAGCCAATCAACAAGCGTTTGACTCGTGTGCCCTTAGAAGCCATCACAGCCATGCCTACTAATGGAATGGCTGTGATTGGCCAGTGCAGCTTGTGACCCAGCCTCTATATAAGCTGGTTACTTAGTATTATTAAATTATGTCCCTACTCGCTATACCGCGAGTGGGTGCCCTAAATACCAATAAGGGGGGGGACCTATTGTGTCCCCCCGACCCCCACCCCTGAGCGGCGGGTGGGTGCCCTAAATATCAATAAGGGGGGGACCTATTGTCCTTCCCCCTGGCCCCACCCCTGAGCTGCGGGTGGGGGCCCTAAATTCAAATAAAGAAGGGGTCCTATTGTCCTCCCCCACCCCTGAGCGGCGGATGGGGGCCCTAAATAACAATAAGGGGGGGCACCTACTGTCCTCCCCCCCCCCGGACCCACCCCTGAGCGTTAGGTGGGGGCCATAAATAAAAATGGGGGGGACCTAATGTCCTCCCCCCTGGCCCCCATCCCTGAGCGGTGGGTGGGGGCCATAAATAAAAATTGGGGGGGAACTAATGTCCTCCCCCCTGGCCCCCACCCCTGAGCAGTGGGTGGGGGCCATAAATAAAAATTGAGGGGGGGACCTAATGTCCTCCCCCCTGGCCCCCACCCCTGAGCGGCTGGTGGGTGCCCTAAATAAAGATTTACCCCCCCCCAGGTGACTAGGGGTCCCCAAACCCCTAGTCACCCCCACCCCCCCCAATAAATAACCTCTACCTACCCCCCTCATTCTAAAAATAATGAGTGTTGTTATGAGTCAAATTACACAGCGTGGGAAAATGCCAAAGAACTTTCCCATGCTGTGTAAAATGACACAGAGCACTCTGATTGGTGGATTTCAAACCAACCAATCAGAGTGCTGTGACAGGTAAATATAGAGACTTACCTGTCAGTCTCTTCATTTACCTGTCAGAGCACTCTGATTGGATGGCTTAAACCCACCAATCAGAGTACTCTGAGCCTAATTGCAGGGCGGGGCAAGGCTTTATAAGCCTTCCCCCATCATGCAGAGCTCAGTCTGCGTGGAGCCCTCCATGGGTGAAAATTATTATTTTGCGTCGCTTATTATGGATTTTTATTTGGCCTTTTTTGGGGCTGAAAAAAGAAGTTTAGAAGAAAGAAGACATCAAATGGTAAGTCTATTTTTTTTTTTACAGATATTTAGATAAGGGCCCCCCTCATTATTTTTAGGATGAGGGGGTTATTTTTTGGTGGGGAGGGGGGTGACTAGGGGTTTGGGGACCCCTAGTCACCTGGGGGGGTTACATTTTTATTTAGAGCTCCCACACGCCGCTCAGGAGTGGGGCCCGGGGGGAGGACATTAGGTTCGTAAAAGTAGGGGGTCAATTACAAAACATGTGTGTATGTGTGTTTTTATATATATATATATATATATATATATATATATATATATACATACATATATATATATATACATACATACACAAACACACAAACGTGGAGAACATTTAAAAGTTTACAATATGTATATTTCTAGCACAGTGTCTCCTTTTCTAATGATACCTCCTCCCCTTATCCTGTCTCTGTCGGAGTCCCCCAAGGCTCTGTCCTTGGTCCCCTGGTGATTCCACTACCACCTGTACGCTGATGATACCCAGATATATATCTCCTCCCCGGACCTCTCCCATGCCGTCCTACAATGTGTCACTGCTTGCCTTCCATCTCTGATGGATGTCCTCCCACTTTCTGAAAATCAATCTCTCTAAAACTGAGCTCCTTGTCTTTCCTCCTCCTAATAATGATCCTCTTCTTTCGCTCTCCCTTTAAGTTAGTTTTATTAACATAAGTCCATCCTTGCAACTGCGCTGTCTTGGCGTCATACTTGATTCTGGCCTCACCTTTGAGCCTCACATCCAGTATGTTGCCAAATCCTGTACATTCCATCTTAAAAACATAGCCCGCATCCGCCCCTATCTTACGCAAGATGCTACCAAGGAGCTTGTCCATGCTCTAGTAATTTCCCACATGGATTAATGTAGCCCTCACCTAATTGGTCTTCCCAAAAGTCGCATTGCCCGCTACTGTCTTTAATCAATGCGGCCGCCAGACTGATTTTCCTCTCTAGTGGTCCTCTCACACCTCACCTTTCTGTCAGTCCTTACATTGAATTGACTCCTATAGGATACAGGAAGCCAAAGTGCTAACCTATACCTTTAAAGCAATGAACAATTCTAACCACTCCTATATCTCTGCACAGATCCATAGATATGCCCCTTCTCGGTCTCTCCGCTCTGCCCGTGACCTTCTCCTGTCCGCAGCTCGCACCCGTACGGCCAACTCACGCTTGCAGGACTTCTCGCGGACGGCTCCCTTCCTATGGAACAGCCTGCCTACCACCATCAGACTCTCCCCTAGTCTTCAATAGTTTAAGAAGTGCCTTAAAACCCATCTCTTTAGGAAAGCTTATGGCCTCCCAGAATAATTTCTGCCTCACATACCTATCCCTTGCTCTCTCCTAAAGGGCAGCACTCTGTTCTTTCCTCCAGCTCTGCTTCACTCCATCTTGTTTGATTGCTACCTCCTGTCCTGTTGGGTTTTATACCACACCTCCTATAGACTGTAAGCTCGTTTGAGCAGGGCCGTCTTCAACCTATTGTTCCTGTAAGTTTTTGTAATTGTCTCATTTATTGTTAAATCTCCCCTTTGATAATATTGTAAAGCTCTCTCCTAAAGGGCAGCACTCTATTCTCTCTTCCAGCTCTGCTTCACTCCACCTTGTTTGATTGCTATTTCCTGTCCTAATGTGGTTTATACCCCACCTCCTATAGACTGTAAGCTCGTTTGAGCAGGGTCCTTTTCAACCTATCGTTCCTGTAAGTTTTCTTGTAATTGTCCTATTTATAGTTAAATCCCCCCTCTCATAATATTGTAAAGCGCTACGGAATCTGTTGGCGCTATATAAATGGCAATAATAATAATATACAATTTTAACAATATCTCATGATGACAGAATGGTTACAAAACTATAGTTTTTCAGAAATCTTTATTTTTAAAATAATTTGTAACATGCAATTTGAATGGAATTTAAATTAACACTTGTATCTAAATATTTCACAAACATAGAAAATGGTTGTATTTTGAAAGGCTAACTCAAATTAACTTGTCCTGTAAGAAGAGCAGATTTAGCTCTACTTCCATGAACAGCTAAAAAGGGTTGGCACTAAAGTTTGTGCCCTGACCTGAAGCCCATGGAACAACGAAGTAGGGGGAGTTGGCCTTGACAGAGCCAGAGAGTGGGCAGGTGCAGTTATTTAAGGCTTGGTTTAAGCTAATGTAGCTTGGGGGTGGGGTTAAGGGAGTTAAAATAGCGGCCATCTTAGAGAGTGGCCATTCTAATCGGAGCTTCACAGGTCAGGGAAGTTCTTCTCTTTTCTTTTTCTGCAGGTCCCTGGAAGAGATCCTTGCTGGAGTGAGGGTGGCGATGAAAGACCGAGGGCTGGCCTGGCTGCATGAACAACTGGGGGCGGCAGTTACCCCTCCGGCACCAGCGGAACGCAGGACGGCGCGGAGAGCACGTCCGCCCCAGCGTTTGAGCCCGGGCATGGTGCCCGCATCCCGGCATCCCGCCCGGTCAAGGGGCAGGAGGGTCAGAGGTTGCTGGAGGACAAGTCGAACAGACGGCGCCGGTCGGGCAAGGATGGCCGCAAAGCAGGTGCCTGCAATAAAGGGCGCCCCACATAAGATGGCGGCTGGCGGCAAAACGGCACGGGAGGAGTGCTCCAGCACGGCAGGAATGGCGGCTGGGATGGCGGAGGAACACGTGGATGGCGGCAGTACCTTGAGGCATACCCGGTGAGTCTGTGAATATCCCTGTGGGGCAGGGGGCTGGTGGGACAAATGGCAGCTCCGCACAGGCGGCCCCCCAGCCACTTAGCGGTGGCCCGGTCAGCAGGATCGGTTCTGAGGCGGCCTTGGAAGTGGCCAGGACTGCGGACAACGCCAAGCAGGGGAGTGACGGGCGAGGCGACAGCAGCAGGGTCATGCGTGGGGCGGCAGATGTACACTCAGGCTGCCAGGGGGGGCTGGTGGCCCCAGTGCCGGGCGCGGCAGCCAGTGGCAGGCCAGGCGCAGCAGACAAGGGAGAGACACAGGGTGCAGCACAGGATAGGGACGACAGGAGCAGCAGCAGTGGGAGGGTGGGCCCCTCAGGCTGCTCTCATGGGGGGCACCGCAGCAGGGACGCGGACAGGAGGGATTACCGAAGTGAGCGGTGCAGCGTTAGCGCCAGGCCCAGCAGCGGCAGGAGGTCAGCAGAGCGGCAGTGGAGCAGGGACAGGAGCCCGTCACAGCAGGCGCAGTGGTTCCAGGTCCAGCTACAGGGTGAGGAGAAGGAGGTCCAGTTCCACGGACAGCCGGGGGAGGAGGCGGCGCAGCGTATCTGGTTCATCGGGTGGCCGTGCGCAGGGACGGCGGTGGATCGCTAAGGGCCGAGAAGTTAGGCCGGCGAGGCGGTGCAAAGCTTGGGACAGCGAAAAGGAGCGTAGGGAGGAAGGGCGGGTAGGGTCTCAGCGGAACAGACTACCCAGGTCATCTTCTCCTTACAGGTCGCGGAGCACTACCCCTACGGTCCTAAGGCGGTATCAGGCGGATGGGAGTCGGTGTCAACTGGATACTTCGGGGCTTGAAAAGGTGGACGGAAGGTCGGCATCCCCGGGGCCTGGCACGGCCGGGGTCTCCAGCGGTGAGTTCATATCTGCACAACACTCTGGACAGTTGCTAGGCTATTTAAAAACACTCTTAGAGGCATGGTCAGGGGGGGTGAGTCGACATTGCAGTTCGGGAAAGTATGGTCTCCGGACAAGGCGGTCAAAGCAATCGGGGCGTTGAGCCAAAGGGCGAGCGGTGGCGAGACCGGCGAGGTGGCGGAGGCGTCCGGTGCGGCCGATGGGGGGGTCGAGTCGGCAGTCGGGTGTGGTGATATTCCGGACGCAGCACGTCAAAACGTACATGTGTCCTTTGCGGGTCCCCTGGGTTGTCATTTGAAGTTAGACGTAAAAGAAAAGATTTGGAAGGGGGAGTTCATGGAAATCTTTTCCCTGCTTCCTTTGGAGGAATTCTTAGACTTAAAGGAAGAAGACAAAAACAAGACGCCAAGAAGGAGGAAAAGGAAAAAAGGCGGAGGTATCGTAAGATACCAAAGACCTTTGGGAATTGGCTGAGGGCATTCTGCATCCTGGCCAGCGTAATCGGGGAAAAGAGCCCAGGGAGCTGTTCGCAGCTTTTCTGCTACTTAGATGGGACAGGAGATGCATATCGGACAAAAGAAGGGCCTCTGTTGGACGTATAATGAAGGCCAATGCAAGTGGGGAACGTCATGCCGATTTAGGCACGAGTGTTCGGGCTGCGGAGGGAATCACGGCACCAGCAGATGCTTCAAGAAAGGTAAGCCTAATGCCGGAGGGGGAACCGCAGGGGCTGCAACTGGGGGCGTCCCCAGTGAGATTAGATGCGATGTTGCCTTGGCTAAGACAATACGCTAACCAAGAGGAGGCGGCATTCTTGTGGTGGGGGTTTAGGGAGGGCTTCATGATCCCCTTCACAGGAACCGGGGGCGGTTTGCGCTAACCTTAAGTCGGTCCGGGAATGCCCGGAGGTGGTGCGGGATAAGCTCACTAAAGAGGTCCTCCTGGGGAGGATGGCGGGGCCATTCCCCTACCCACTGCTGGCAGATTTGCGGATATCCCCGCTTGGAGTGGTCCCCAAAAAAGAGGCGGGCAAATTCAGGTTGATACATCACTTATCGTATCCTAAAGGGGCATCGGTACATCAACGCGACCCTCTGCTCAGTATCCTACACATCATTCGACAGAGCAGTCAAGTTGGTCCGGAGAACTGGGCAAGGGGCGTTAATGGCGAAGGTGGATGTGGAAGCAGCGTTCCGGCTGCCTCCCATACACCCGAAGTGTCATCACCTCTTGGGGTGTTGTTTTGAGGGGGGATTCTTCATGGATTTGTGCTTGCCGATGGGTTGTTCCATATCGTGCGCCTATTTTGAAAAGTTTAGCACCTTTCTGGAATGGGTAGTGCGGCGGGAATCGGCTGGGGGCACGGTTGTGCACTACCTGGACGATTTCTTATGCGTTGGCCCACGGGACCTGTGCAAACAGATATTAGAGGTGTTCCAATGGGTGGCGCAGACTATGGGGGTTCCTTTGGCTGAGGACAAGACCGTGGGGCCCACCACGCGCCTCAGTTTTTTGGGTTTCGAAATCGATTCAGAGATCGGGGAATGTAGACTACCGTCGGACAAATTACTAAATTTGAGGGAGTTAGGGTCCACCGTCGGGAAGTCGAAGAAAGTGACACTACGGGGGTTGCAGTCTCTGGTGGGGATCCTGAACTTTGCGTGCAGGGTTATACCCATGGGGAGAGATTTCTGTAGACGGTTGGCGCGAGCAACGAGCGGGATGCAGGTGCCGTCACATTACATCAGGGTTTCGGCAGACATGAGGGCGGACTTAGTGGTGTGGGATCGGTTTCTGAGGGACTTCAATGGCAAGGTGTTTTTCCGTGAACGGGCGGTGTCTTCGGAAGCAGTAGGACTGTTTACGGATGCTTCTCGCAGCGTCGGTTTCGGGGCGTATTTTTCGGGACAATGGTGTGCCGAGGCGTGGCCCGAAGCATGGAAGGCGAGCTCATTGATCAAAAATCTGGCGTTCTTGGAATTCTTCCCTGTTGTGGTTGCGGTAGCATTGTGGGGATCGGAGTTAGCAAACAAGCGAGTCGTGTTTTATTCGGACAACATGGCTGTGGTGCAGGCAATCAACAGTTTGTAGGCATCTTCACTCCCGGTCTTATGCTTACCACGGCATTTGGTGCTCCTATGCATGTCTTTCAATTTAGTATTCAGGGCTAGGCACATTCTGGGATTCTCAAATGTGGTGGCTGATGCGCTCTCTCGTTTTCAGTAGGATCGTTTTCGGGGAGCAGTGCCGGAAGCACAGGAAAACGGGCAGGCCTGCCCGGACGAGATGTGGCAACTCGGGACATCGTGCTTGGGGAATATATAAGGAATTCGTTGGCACCGAGCACGTGGTCATCTTATGCTAAGGTTTGGAAGGAGTGGGAGGAAACGGTAGAGCAGGTAGGTGGGGACCTTTCGGCGGGTCATAGGTTAGATGTATTTTTATGGTTGCTGTGCCGTTTATTTGCGAAAAAGGCTTTGCCGGCCATGGTGGACAGGCATATGTCCGCCTTGGCTTTTTGGTTTAAATTCCAGGGGTGGGAAGACTTGACAAAGCATTTCTTGGTGCGACAGGCGGTACGGGGTTTTCAGAGGGGGAAGAAGTCGACGGACACTAGGAGGCCGGTGTCATTTGCGGTCCTACAAGGGTTAGTGGGAACGTTGCCTGGGTTATGTACATCACCATTTGAGGTTGTCCTGTTTTCTGGAGCGTTTGTTTGGGCATTCTTTGGGGCATTTAGGATTGGTGAGTTAGTCAGTGCTAACAAAGCAGGAGTTGGTGGCATGCAGCGCGACAATGTGGAGGTAAGGAGCAATCGCGTGCGGATTAGGCTGGGCCGATCAAAAACTGATGTTTTTGGCAAAGGCTGCTCAGTGGTGCTGTGCGAGTTACCGGGGTCAGGGACGTGCCCGGTGGCTTGCGGCGCGGAGTACTTAAACATCCGTCCAAACGTCCTTCAGGGGCCCGGTCAGCGCTGTGGCCGGTATAGCGCGACCGGGCCCCTTTAAAAAAAAAAAAAAAAAGCAGCTGCAAGTGCTGCTGGGAGGAAGTGGTTACTTCCTCTCAACTCACTCCGCGCGCGAGGAGCACGCGCGCAAGTGAAGAGGGAGACAGGAGGGTGACTGGAAAATGAGCTGTGTGTGTGTGTCTGTATGCATGTATGTCTGTCTGTGTATGTCTGTGTATGTATGTCTGTGTATGTATGTCTGTCTGTGTATGTCTGTCTATGTATGTCTGTCTGTGTATGTATGTCTGTGTATGTTTGTATGCCTGTCTGTATGTATGTATGTATGTATGTCTATGTATGTCTGTCTGTCTGACTGCATGCATGTATGTCTGTGTGTGCATGTATGTCTGTATGTATGTATGTCTGTGTGCATGTATATATATGTATGTCTGTATGTCAGTATGAATGTATGTCTGTGTGTATGTGTGTATGGATGTCTGTATGCATGTATGTCTGTCAGTAGGTCTGTATATATGCATGTCTGTCTGTGTATGTCTATGTATGTATGTCTGTCTGTGTATGTCTATGTATGTATGTATGTCTGTCTGTGTATTTCTGTGTATGTATGTCTGTATGTATGTCTGTGTATGTCTGTATGTATGTATGTCTATGTATGTCTGTCTGGATGCATGCATGCATGTATGTATGTATGTCTGTCTGTCTGACTGCATGCATATATATATATATATATATATATATATATATATATATATATATATATATATATATATATATGTATGTATGTATGTATGTATGTATGTATGTATGTCTGTATGCATGTATGTATGTCTATGGATGTATATATGTATGTCTATATGTCATTATATATGTATGTCTGTATGTCAGTATAAATGTATGTCTGCATATCATTATGAACGTATATCTGTGTGTATGTGTGTATGGATGTCTGTATGCATGTATGTCTGTCAGTAGGTCTGTATATATGCATGTATGTATGTCTGTATGTATGTGTATGCCTGTCTGTATGTATGTCTGTATGTATGTATGGATGTCTATGTATGTCTGTCTGGATGCATGCATGCATGTATGTATGCATATGTATGTCTGTGTGTGTATGTGTGTATGTATGTCTGTATGCATGTATGTATGTCTATGTATGTATATATATATATATATGTCTGTATGTCATTATACATGTATGTCTGTATGTCAGTATGAATGTATGTCTGCATATCATTATGAACGTATGTCTGTGTGTAGGTCTGTATATATGCATGTATGTCAGTCTGTATGTATGACTGGATGTCTGTATGCCATTATGAATGTATGTGTGTATGGATGTCAGTGTCTGTATGTCTGTATGTATGAATGTGTGTATGTATGTATGTCGGTGTCTGTATGTATGTATGTATGTGTCTTTATGTCCTCATGCATGTGTGTCTGTATGTATGTTAGTATGTGTCTGTCTTTTACTATGTATGCCTGTGTGTATGTTTCAGTATGTGTGTGTCAGTATGTATGCCTGTATGCATGTATGTCTGTTTCAGTATGTGTGTCTGTTAGTATGTATCTGTGTCCTTTTGTATCAGTGTGTGTGTATTCCTGTGGGCGGTATTTGGAGGCGGACCCAGTGGGCGGTATTTGGAGGCAGGCCCCTGGGGGCCCAGACCCTGAGCTGAGTTAGGGGCCCCAAAATGTCTGGTGGCGGCCCTGCTCACACCACTCACTGTAATCACTGCAATCAATTCACTTTTTTCAGAACCTAGATGTTGCACAGGTCCCAATACCTGCTCCTCTCTGCCTGCTTGCTCTTGGTCCTTTTTTATTTGCCTTGCTATGCCTCCTCCACACTTGCTCTGCTCCTCTCTGCTTGCTCTGCTCTTGCTCCTCTCTGCTTGCTCTGCTCCCCTTTACTTGCTCTGCTGCTCTCTGCTTGCTCTGCTCCGCTACTCTCTACCTGCTCTGCTTATCTCTACTTGCTCTGCTCCTCTCTGCTTGCTCTGCTCTTGTCCTCTCTGCTTGCTCTGCTCCCCTTTCGTTGCTCTGCTCCTCTCTGCTTGCTCTGCTCCGCTACTCTCTACCTGCTCTGTTCCTCTCTGCTTCGCTACTCTCTCCTGCTCTGCTTCTCTATATTTGCTCTGCTTCTCTCTGCTTGCTCTGCTCTTGTCCTCTCTGCTTGCTCTGCTCCTCTCTGCTTGCTCTGCTCTGCTCCTCTCTGCTTGCTCTGCTCTTGCTCCTGTCTACTCCTCTCTACTTGCTCTGCGCTGTCTCCTGTCTACTTGTTCTGCTTCTCTCCCTTTTCTCTGCTCCTGCACACTTATTGCCTAATACATACACACCCATACACGCACACTGCCTAATACATACATCCATACACACATATCGCCCAATACATAGATCTGTACACACATACTGCCTAATACATAGATCTATACACACATATTGCCTAATATCTACACCCATAAATGCACACTGCCTAATATATATACCCATACATGCACACTGCCCGAAACATACAGCCGTACACACATACTGCCTAATACATTCATCTATACACACATATTGCACAATATATACATCTCTATTATTATTATTTTATTACTGGTATTTATATAGCACCAGCATATTCTGTACCGCTTTACAATATTATCAAAGGGGAGATTTAACAATAAATGAGACAATTACAAAAACTTACAGGAACAATAGGTTGAAGACGGCCCTGCTCAAACGAGCTTACAGTCTATAGGAGGTGTGGTATAAAACCCAACAGGACAGGAGGTAGCAATCAAACAAGATGGAGTGAAGCAGAGCTGGAGGAAAGAACAGAGTGCTGCCCTTTAGGAGAGAGCAAGGGACAGGTATGTGAGGCAGAAATTATTCTGGGAGGCCGTAAGCTTTTCTAAAGAGATGGGTTTTGAGGCACTTTTTAAATGATTGAGGACTAGGGGAGAGCTTGATGGTCGTAGGCAGGCTGTTCCTAAGGTAAGGAGCCACCCACGAGAAGTCCTGCAAGTGTGAGTTGGATGTACGGGTGAGAGCAGCAGACAGGAGAAGGTCATGGGCAGAGCGGAGAGACCAAGAAGGGTCATACCTGCGGATCAGTGAAGAAATATAGGAGTGGCTAGAATTGGTCAGTGCTTTATAGGTGGGGATTAGTACCTTGAATTGGCTCCTATAAGATACAGGAAGCCAAGAGGGGAGAGGTGTGAAAGGAGCGACAGGAGAGGAAAATCAGTCTAGCTGCAGCATACATTAAAGACTATAGCGGGGCAAAACGACTTGTGGGAAGACCTATTAGGAGAGAGTTACAATAATCCATGTGAGAGATTACTAGAGCATGGACAAGCTCCTTAGTAGCATCTTGTGTAAGAAAGGGGCAGATGCAGGCTATGTTTTTAAGGTTGAATCTACAGGATTTGGTAACAAACTGGATGTGAGGCTCAAATGTGAGGCCAGAAGCAATTATAACACATATATTGCCTAATAAATACACCCATACACGCACACTGCCTAATACATACATCCATACACACCTACTGCCTAATACAAGACATGCCAAGTCTCCTGGTAGCTCCGGAAGACTCACTGCATGTTGAATGTGGCTCCCTGATACCCGCAGATTATACACAATATCCTGGAAATCACACACACAATCTAATGTGTGTGTGATTTCCATTATATTGTGCATGATTTGCGCCCCATAACACCCCCATACAATTCATTAAACAGGGGCCTGGTGGTTGCTGGCCCTTTAAGAGCCAGGCCCCTGTAATATCAGCCGTCAGGGATGAAGCGATGAAAGCCTATCACTTCCTCCCTGCTTCACAGAGAGCTGCCACCCGGGAGGTGGCAGCAGCATGGAGGCAGAGGAAATGGCTGCCATCAGCCTCAGCCAGCAACAGAACTCCCAGCAAGCCACCCTCCTGGATACAAAGGTAAGTTAACAGGAGAGTGGCTGCAAATCTATTAAGTAAGACTTGTGTGCATGACAATATGTGTGTTTATCTGAGTGTATGTGCCAGTGTGTGTGTTTCTGAGTGCATGTGCCAGTGTGTGTATCTGTGTGCCAGTGTGTATGTGCCAGAGTGTGTGTATGTGCCAGTACGTGTATCTGTTTGTCTGTGTGTGTTGGTGGAAGGGGGAGGAGTGAGCGCGCGTGTGAGTGTGGTGGGAAGGGGGAGTGAGCGCAGGTTCGGGGGGAGGTGGAGGAGCAGTAGCTTGTGAAGTCACCTCCCTGAAATGCATTTTTGCATGTTGGGATGTCTGTAATACATACATTTTACATTGAATATATAATTTATAGCTGTGATAAATAATGTTTCAATTAATTTGGTTGGATTTTATTTATAATATGGTGGGATTTAATTTATTGTAATGGGTTTATTTTAATTAATGTTACAATAAACCTGTCTGAAATTATATTCATGTCTGATAGGTTCACTGTAAGTAAAAACATTTTTTCATTATCTATAATATGTATTAAGAATAAAATTGGTTGCATGGTCACTCACACACTCTTACTAACACACACTCTTACTGAAGTATACACACAATGTCACACACTCTCACCGACACACACTATTAAGTATACACACTCAATAACACACACTCTTACTGAAGTATACACACAATATCACTCACACACTCACACACACTCTTACTGTAGTATACACACACAATGTCACTCACAGCAGTTTACAGTCACACTCTATTTACACACACACAAACTTACACTTAAAATCAGCCCCCTTAGGCTCCATGTGGCCATACTTGTGCTAGTGCAGTGGAGGAACCATTCTCCAGCCTGCGGTAAGTCTCCCCTTTGTTTCTGCTGGGGGAGCAGGAGAGCGGTGCACAGTAAGCACAGCCTGCTTCCTGCTCCCTCCAGCTTGTGTCCGCTGTTTACAGGCAGGGGGCTTCTCCTTTTGCAGGATCCATCTGCTCAGGGGCTGGGCTCTCACTAACATCGAGGGAGCCCAGCGAGCAGTATGGCCCCATCTGGCCCCCTCCTAGTGACGCAACTGCCAGTGCAATATAGAACGCCCTGCGGACTGAGCCCCCTATACAGCGATTCTGTACGTGGGACTGCCCTTTTGGCCATATGATCATGATGACATTGTGATCACATGACTTAGATCAGCAGTGTACTGAACTGCCTGGGATGTCCAGCAGTCGACCAAAGCTGTAATAAACGTATTATATATATGTGTGTGTGTCTTCTATGTGTATATTGTATAAAAAGATTGCAATGCAAACTTTTTACATAATTAAGTGATTTTATTAATTACAATTTGAGGGACCTGTCTGACAACCCATACAGAAGGACCAGATAATTTAATTTGCAAGCCATATATTTAATCCTGTAACGTTGCAAAGCATCATGAAACCTGTACATGGTGGGAGGGGGCGGGGGGGGGGGGTATACTGTTGTACTCGGGAGACTTCGATGGACACAAATATGAGTGTATCAAAATAGTAAAACGTATCACAATTATGCTACCAGTGAAAGTGCTTTTTATGTGTGAAAGATGCAATGTTTCTCCTGAAAAAAATGATATATTATAAGTGTGGGCGCACTTAAAGAGACACTATAGTCACCAGAACAACTACAGCTTATTATATTTGTTCTGGTGAGTATAATCAGTCCCTACAGGCTTTTTGCAGTAAACTAAACAATGTCTTTTCAGAGAAAATGCAGTGTTTACATTACAGCCTATGGATACCTCCAATGGCCACTCTTCAAATGGCTAGAGGTGCTTCCTGGGGCAATGTTATACAGTATACAGCACTGACATTCAGTGTATCAACCCTCTACATGGAGTCACTGACCTTTCTTTATAGATAGGCATTGATTCAATGCATCTCTATGAGGAGATGCTGATTTGCCAGGGTTGTGTTTGGCTTGTGCTGGCTCAAAGCATTATTTCTGATGAAGTCAGCCAAGCAGGCAGATCGGGGCAGAACTAGCAACAGCAGACTGTAATAAAGGTAAGATTTTACTATATTGGAGGGGGGGACACAAGGGGGGCTAGATGATGTAGTTAACACTAAAGGTCAGGAATACATGATTGTGCTCTTAACCCTATAGTCTTAGTTTAATATGAAAGAGGTGAAGTATAGTTGAACAGACAAATAGTCAAATTCCATGTTTTGTTTTGATTTTGTTTTCATCAGAACTATTTGAATAAAGCTGTTTTAAGTAAGCTGTTTATTATAGATTTTTACAATCATTGATATTTTTTATATACAGTATATCATATAATTACCATAGATCATATTCAAGTTTTTTAATATGCGTTATTAGATACATGCACAAGCACATTATATGCCCTCTTTTCAAGCCCATATATATATATGTATATATGTATATCCACTCCTGCTTCCTTTTCAGATTTTTACTTTATAAAATATGTTTCATTTTTTTTATTCCCCCTTTTCTACTATTTTGTATAATGTATTAATTATATGCGATGGTGAGGTTCCTATCACTTGTTAGATCTGGGTATGCCAGCAGATACTTCCCAAACCAGAGTCTCTTCTATCTGGCAGTAATTAGGTATAGGTCAGGAAAGGGCACAGGTAAGCAGCGCCTTCTGGGTGTCCTTAAACTCATATGGTGGTTAGTCAGTATGGAAAATATGAAGACAGAAAACAGAAATATAGTGTAGTATATTCTATAGGTGACGAGGTAAACTAAGAAAAATACCACTTAGAATTTTCTGAAGCTTATGTTCAGCTCCAGATATATGCGCCTGGGCGGTATGATCACCGCCTGTGGATACGTCGCTCAGTTTGGTTCCTTGCAGATGGTAGGTCAGGGTCAAGCGTCAGTTAGAGTGTCAAGTGTTCACGGGTATTTACCTCCAAATTGCAGTGTCACGAATATTCACCAAATACATAAAATGAGAATAAAACAGAAAAATAGTGCTCTCTGTTTTGTTGTTATAAAAGCAAACTAAAAGGAGGTATACTTCAAAACGAGAGCAAAAAAATAGTTTTTTTCTCAATCCTGTGTAGGGTAGGTGGTTTGCTCCCCTCAAGGAGGTAGAAAGTGTGGCTCCTCTGTATAAAATCTTCAGGGATTAAATCAGGAAGGTCCAGGTAAGGTAAAAAACTAGTTTTATTTAAAACAAAGATAATAAATCCAAGAACATAAAAACACTAACGCGTTTTACCAAAAGGGGCATTATCAAAGTGTTACAGTACATGAGGACCTGTCCTGTTTAAATAGCCTCCACAATTAAGAATGAGAGAGTCAGGTGATGTCACAGGCCATGTGACTTACAGGTAGTTAGCTACAAACTAGTTTACAATTTTAAAATACAAGGGACTATAAAACAGTGAATGGAGTCAGATATGCAAAGTGCTTTGGCGGTTCATCCAATGCCTCATTGGGGCCTTGCGGGGACCTGCCATGGATGCCCGTGTGGTCGTGTTTCAGTGCGTTGGGTCTGCGGGCATGGTAGGAGTCGTTGGGGTAGGACGTTTAACTGGAGTAAGGCTACCCATAGAATAGAGGGTTCCCTAGGCATAACAGGGCTTGATGCAGGCGGTATTCTCAGTTTTCCTGTTCTGCGCAGGTGAGATGCCTGTTTGATTCTCCGCCATTGTCCCACAATTTTGGGTTTCACCAAGGCTGCTGGTCGTTGCAGTGGGTCGGGCAGTGGATGGCAAGGTGGGCAGTTTCAGGTGGGTGTCTGCCGTTGCTTGGGCTGTGTTTGCCGTTGGAGCAGGCGTCATGTGGGATGCTTCCCCTGATGTGGAGCCGCAGTTTTTCGTGGTGCACTCTGGTGTGAGGGAGCATTTGGCTGTATAGCGGCAGGCATACCCATCACGCTTTCCAGTCTCCGCCAGAACTCAAGGAATCGATTGTCCAGCCGGATGAGTATGTCTTCGAGTGTAGTGTGGAGGGGGCTGGGAGCCATGTGGCATCTGCCATCTTGGCGTTGCCGCCGCTGGGTGCACCCGTAGCCAGGGGCTTAACTGCTGGGTTTGCGCTGCCCTCTGGTGGGGGACCGGGATCTCCCCCACCGGTCCAGGGGGGGGGGAGGGGGTGCTACAGGGCACAGGTTCATGCTTATTTTCAGCCCCGTTTCCTCGAAGCAGGGGTTGGGCCGCTTCCCCCATCCAGCGCCCACCGTGCCGCTTTTCCCACGGATGTAGCAGGACAGGTGCCTCCAGTCGCCAGCCGCCTTCCCGCTTTGTAGGTAAGGCAGGTAGCTTGGGTGTCGAGTAGGGTAGCTCAGATGGAGTATTAGTTCGCTGTAAAGTGCCTTTTTGGGCATATTGATGGAGGAGCTCCTTCGAGATGCGTCCTGCCGCCATGCAATTACTACATTTTAAAGTAAAAAAAAAAAAAATTGAAAAAAAAAAAGGGGTAGTGTGTTTATAAAGGTACACCAATATGGCCGCCGAAGCAGGACCATAGGGTAAACCAATATGGCTGCCGCCAGTCACAATACAATGGTCGACTATTGTTCCCTTCCAATTTAATTTCTTTTTAAATGTATTTTAGTGTTAAATGTATTAATTTTCAACTGCACACTTGCAATGTCATAATCCCCTTCACTGCTTTATAGTACCTTGTATTTTAAAATTGTAAAATTGTTTGTAGCTGACTACCTGTAAGTCACATGACCTGTGACATCACCTAATCCTCTCATTCTTAAACCTTAGAAAAAAAATAAATAAGTGTATAAGGGAGCTTTAATCGATATGTGAATAAACTACAAAAGAAAACTGGTATATAAAAAAGTATTTCCACAACACTCTGAAAAATATAAGAAAATAAAGAATATTAAAAAAAACATTCTATACAATCTTTTGGGTTCAAATTTACATGGATACCACATAAATATCTGTATATAAGGCCCAAGGGTGCCAATATTGGGCCAGCTACAGGATCCACTTGCAAAGTCGAATACAGGACATCAAACATTACACAAAAAGTATATTTATTGTAAATCCAGAAGTAAAAAGATAAAGCATATATATAAAAAAACAGGATAAAGATACACTGGGTACGCTGGGTAAGAATGGCAGTGGGAATATATCTATGAATAAAAATACCAGCAAAAGTAACCCATGATCAATTATCCGATCAAAAGAGACATAAAACAATATGTAAAGTAAACAGCAAACACATTTCTGCATAAAACCTTCTTCCAGTGCTGATCTGTTGTCCTTCAGGGTCCAATATATCCCCAGTAAATCATAGAGCATGTGTGTACAATTTCCGGCTTTTCGGCTGATCCGTAACGTCATATCCAGTCGCCCATGACATCACATCCGGCTTGCATCACTGACATCGTATCCTCCGCAGATCTTATCAGGATGTTCTTCTGGAAAGCGTCGTTGTCTAAGTCCTTTACGCATCGCTGAGTTTGGCAACTCCCAGTGATTATAGCGGTGATTATGGCTCTTTTTCAGTGTTTCTTTCTCTGGCTCTGCCTCTTCTCCCCAGCCACTCTCTGTTGGTGTTCCCCATGGGTCTGTCCTTGGTCCCCTACTGTTCTCTATCTATACTGCTTCCCTTGGTAAACTAATCAGCTCCTTTGGCTTCCATTGTCATTTATATGCAGATGACACGCAAATCTTCCTGTCCTCTCCTTATCTCTCTCTGCCCATCTTGACTCGTGTCTCTGACTGCCTCTCCGCGATTTCCAACTGGATGACTGCTCACTTCCTTAAACTCAACCTGTCCAAAACAGAACTTCTGGTTTTTCCTCCCTCAAGTATTGCTACTCCCATGTCTGTCTCCCTCCAAGTCAACAGTGCCACCATCACCTTTACCTCACAGATTCGCTGCCTAAGTATTCTCTTTGACTCCGACCTCTCCTTCACCCCTCATGTCCAATCGATCACCAAATCCTGCCGCTTCCATCTCAAAAACATAGCTTGCATCCTCACCAAAACAAACAAATACTCTGCACCATTTTTTCCATATCACTCTTGTTAACAAAACATGTGGATAGAATACAAAAGTTTCCCCTTTGCAAAAAAGTTTTGCCCTTTGCAACATTCCCACCCAAGCAAGAGGAACCCCTGCCCTGCACCCCTGAGTCCATGACATAACCTAAACCTAAGCCTAACTCTAACTATAACCTTAAACATCAACTATATCCTATATAACTATATCCTAACCCTAAACAGTTAGTGATAATCATAACCCTAAACACTAGCACTAATTAACCACAATCACTAACAGAGGCTAACTCCTATGCTAACCCTAATCTTATAGATAGCGTTAGCAGGGCCATCTTTAGCGCGGGGCAAATGGGGCAGCTGCCCCGTGGGCCCCGCAATTTGAGCAGCCCCCATGTACCTGGCGGTGCGGCTGCACAGTGCCGCACCGGCCCGCCAACTAAGGAGGCCCCCTGGGTGGCCCATGCCTGCCTCAGCCTGCAACTGGACCCTAGGGAAACCACCCTCCAAAAAAGGTAAGAACCTGGAAGGTGGCTAAATGTGTCTGTGTGTCAGTAGTATGTCTGTGTGTGTCAGTATGTTTGTGTGTGTGTATGTCAGTATGTCTGTGTGTGTGTGTCAGTATGTATGTGTGTGTGTGTCAGTATGTTTGTGTGTGTGTATGTCAGTATGTCTGTGTGTGTGTGTGTCAGTATGTCTGTGTGTGTGTGTCAGTATGTCTGTGTGTGTATGTCAGTATGTCTGTGTGTGTGTATGTCTGTGTGTGTGTCAGTATGTTTGTGTGTGTGTCGGTAGGTTTGTGTGTGTGTGTCAGTATGCCTGTGTGTGTGTCAGTATGTTTGTGTGTGTCAGTATGTTTGTGTGTGTCAGTATGTGTGTGTGTGTATGTCAGTATGTCTCTGTGTGTGTGTGTCAGTATGTTTGTGTGTGTGCGTGTATGTCAGTATGTCTGTGTGTGTGTGTATGTCAGTGTGTGTGTCAGTATGTTTGTGTGTTCGTCGGTATGTTTGTGTGTGTGTATGCCAGTATGTCTGTGTGTGTGTGTGTGTGTGAATGTCAGTGTGTGTGTGTGTCAGTATGCCTGTGTGTGTGTGTCAGTATGCCTGTGTGTGTGTGTCAGTATGTTTGTGTGTGTCAGTATGTGTGTGTGTGTGTCAGTGTGTGTGTGTGTGTGTGTGTGTATGTCAGTATGTCTGTGTGTGTGTGTGCGTCAGTATGTTTGTGTGTGTGCGTGTATGTCAGTATGTCTGTGTGTGTGTATGTCAGTGTGTGTATGTCAGTATGTCTGTGTGCGTGTGTGTGTCAGTATGTTTGTGTGTGTGTGTGTATGTCAATATGTCTGTGTGTATGTCAGTGTGTGTGTGTGTCAGCATGCCTGTCGGTGTGTATGTTAGTATGCCTGTGTGTGTGTCAGTATCCCTGTGTATGTGTCAGAATGTCTGTGTGTGTCAATACATCTGTCAGTGTTTGTGTCTGTGTGTTTCAGTATATCTGTCCGTGTATGTGTCTGTGTGTGTGTGTCAGTATGTCTGAATGTATATAAGTATATATTTGTGTGTCAGTGTATGTGTGTCAGTATGTATCTGCAAATGTTTTAATATATCTGTCTGTGTGTGTATGTGTCAGAAGGTCTGTCAGTGTGATTGGGGGTTGGGCGTAATTGGGGGGGAGGGGCAGGGCCTAGGGGGCCCAAGAAATGCTTTGCCCAGGGTCCTATTCATATTATTGACAGCCCTGAGCATTAGAGGGATTGCCTTGCTGCTCTCAGCTGAGGGATTCACTTGCAGCCCAGAGATATCTCTGAGCGTTTGCAGTATGAGAGGGATTATTTCACATTATAACAAATGGTTCTTTAGTTCTGATCATGCTGAAGGGACCCCTGCGACCATGGCTGTGCACCGGCCTGGGCCAGATGGTTGCAGAGTGACTAACAGGAGGGGAGTGATGTGTTGTTCTGCTCCTCACCTGCCGGTCTCTGTGTGTAGCGTGGTCGAGCACCACGGTCCGTTCGGCCACGCTACACAGAGTCAGAAGGTACAGGAATGGGAGGGGTGAGAGAGGGAATGAGACAAATGGGAGGCTGGGGGTGAAAGGAAATGAGACACACGGAGATGCTGGGTGTGAAAGGGAATGAGACAAACGGAGACGCTGGGAGTGGGAGTGAATGAGACAAATGGGGGGCGAAAGGGAATGAGGCAAATGGAGGGGTTTAAAGAGGGAATAAGAAAGATGGAGGGGCAGGGGGAGAGGAATTGAGACACAGTGAGTGGCTGGGGGGAATGTTTGCACCTGAGCCCAGTGGTTTCTAGTTACACCTCTGTCTAGAGGCACCTGACATTTAATTCGACCCTGTGTGATCCCAGCTGACAGCAGAAAAGAGCTGACAGAAGGTAGCCTCAGGTATCCCTGCTGATATCTCTCTGCTGTTCTGAATATGTTCCACAATATTCTGTTTCACAATATTCTATTACAGATTTTCGCTACTGTAAGTGCAAAATGAATCAGGCTCCCGTAAATACCTTTTCCACTTATTGATCTTCCTCACGGTTGGAGGGTTTTGTGTGTGACATGGTATACATGGGTCATAGCTACACAAAGTAACTGATACTTGACCACCAGGATTTGAAACAATGTTATTTCCTATATACTTTACTTTTAGTACGCATAGCGTATATGACTAAACATATATTGCATTTGCATGAATTTCAAGGGGCAATTAGTGTCCAATATACAGATTTACTTATTTTTTACTTAAAATCTGCTTTATTATAGGAAAATATACCTACATAGAAAACTAAAAATTATACTGAGCAATACCACTGACTGTGACAAACTCTGACAAAGGGCAAATTTCTCAGCTGTCTGTCATATGTGAAAAAAATTGTTCTTAAACTAGAAATTATTTGAGTCACTAAAAGTGTTTGCGAAAAGTAAATACAAGGTGTAATGAATAACAGATAATAAAGGCTGCCAGCTACATACGTTCACAAGCGGCTAAAATTGAGTGATAGCTCAAAAAATAAAAAAGTATGTGCGCTCAGAAATAGATATTTTAGAAAATATATAAGCTGTATTTATTGAGATAAAACTCATATACAATAAATATAATTAAAATAAATCAAAACAAACACTAAATAAATAAAAAATAAAAATCACAGTGAATACATGAACCCACTAATATAAATGATGTACCAATGAACTTTATATTATAGGTATACCTATAGGAACCCACTATTATAAATGATGTACCAATAAACTATATATTATAAATACATAGTATAAAGTAAAGTATCAAAACAGCTGCCTAAAAGGTAACACAGTATAAGTAAAAAAGGAAATCACAAAAGATATACGTGTATATATAAAAATGAAAAAAAATATAAAAAAAACAATAATAATAGTACCTGCCTCGGTGTGGGCCCCCCACCGAGGTATATGTGAATGGAAATCGATACTTGAAGAGAGAACCAAATAAAAAATAAAATATAAAGGAGAGTGGGAGTTCTGTGCAGCAAGCCTCCGACCCACTCCAAAGGGGATCCGTCAGAAACCGATGATATACACTGCGGTCGAGATCTTCAAAAAAGACCGCGGTACAGTTGGATGAAACAGACAAAAATATCTGAAAGTCCTCATCTTCCAGGGGTCAGGAGTGTGTAAGCACTAAGACCCTCACTCACCAAAAAATAATCAAAGACACAAATAAAAATAAAAATAAAAAATGAAAAACAACACTAAAAGGCAGCCGAAGGATACCAAGTGGGTCCAGTAACAAAGTGCAGACACGTCTACGCGTTTCGTCCCACCCACGGGACTTTCTCAAGACTAGATAGCGTTTAGTAGATATACCTCAAATTAAAACATGCATGCATTTGATTATGTTTTTTTTTTTACTGCAGTATATCTAAAAAATGCTTGCAAAACCTGCAGTTCTCTCCCACTAAACACTAAAAGTGTTTGCACACTCACAATTCATTTGGTTTACAAGTACGTATGTGTATTGCCAACCAACCCATGTTGGACAATGCCAGCACATCCCAAGATCACTTAAAAGAACTCTCCAGCCAACCAGTTTTTCTCACCTGGTTCCAGCGCCGGGAGCCTCGTGAAGTCGCGCCCCCTATTTCGCCAAAATGACGAAATAGGCGGGCGCGAGCAGGGAGCAATCAGACGCTTCAATTTTATAGCATGACAGGAGGCTTCATATTTGCTTAAGTCTCTCTTTACTAGAACTCCACAGCAGCACATTAACATAGAGAGATAAACACCAAAGACAAAAACATACGGTATCTATATAAGGCTCCTCCTAAGCCACCATTTCCTCTTTCTTTGCTGCTCCGCAGAACAGTACAGGTCAGAGTACCACTGCCTCCTGTTTTTATATGGGTGGCTGTGGGTCTTTATATGTGACATTTTGGAAATGCAATTTATTCATGTGTATAATTTTATTCCTCCATCCTACTGAATTGTATTTGTCCTATTTTACTGCTTGGTTTCTATTTTTCTGTATGCCGTTTTATGTTTTGGGTCCTTCATATGTATTTTTGTTCCTCCATTTTCTGTTTTCTTTTCTGCCTTTGGTTTTTTCCCTTTGCCTTTTCTTGTGCTTGTTTGCTTTACGGTCGCCGGGAAGCGGTCTTCCGACCGCCTCCCGTGCCGACCGCCGGGACCGCGGAGAAAGACTCCGGCGGACCCTCGTGCGCCGTGTATCGATTCCCGCCCGCCGGCTTCGTCCGCCGGGCGGGAATCCCCTACTTGCTCCCCTGTCCCTCCCTCGCCTCGCTTCCTAAGGCTATTCACGGACGGCGTGGGGAGGGTACAAGGAGCTTCACTGGTGCCGCGGGATGCGGCTTCCGTGCGCCCTCTCCCCCGTGACCGCATGGTCGGATCCGGGGGTGCGCGGCTCTCGGCTGTCCCTGCCGCGTGTGCGCCCTGCACTTAAAGGCACAGGGCCTCTTTTCCTTCAGTTTCGTTTTACTCAGTTCACGTCCCTGGGGTCTATTCTCCCTGGTGTTTAGAGGGTTAGGCCATGAATATTTTCATTAAGGCTTGGCTAGAGTGTTCCTGGTAGCCTTTTTCTTTCTGCTGTGGCTTAGAAACGTTATTCTGCCTTCCAGGCAGCCCTGTATCGTTCAGTTATCCCTTTCTGCACCCATACTGTGTTACCCATATACTCTGCTATACTGGGTTAAATATGTTCTTTTTTGGTTTCCCCTGTCTCTATGCATGTAGCAATAGAATGCACGTTGTTGGTAACTCTATTAACTGCAGTCACAATCAGTCATGGATTGTGTGCCTTTTCTACTTTCTCTATGCATGCTGCCTGGACTTAGAGAAGATTGATTTCTGCCCTGCATCTGCATGTTTCCTACATGGGACCCTGCTTGGGGACTCTACCCCGCACTGGCCTGGGCATGACCTGGGGACCTGGTACATTTACCCTGTACACCCTATATCAAGGTTTACCTGCATGTCAACTATTGGGATTTGCTCCCCTGCCTCCATTTGTCACTGCCGGTTCAACCCGTGCCCATATACTGGCCAGCCTTGTCTGTGCCCTTATGATTGGCCTGTTTTATCAGTGCCCCTTGATTGGCCTGCTTTGTCTGTGCCCCATGATTTGGCCTGCGTTGTCTGTGCCATATTACGCATGCTACTGGCCTGGCGGACCCATTCCTGGCCCCTGTTATTGAGCCTGCATGCGTTAATACTTGCCTCTGCCAATTATAGGGGTGCGGCCCCTACTGCCTGCTAGGGATACCTGTTATCTATCCCTCCGGTATCACCTACAATCATCTCGGACATTATGGAGGCCTCTGCACAGGAGCAGATTTTGCAGGCGTTGATTAATGCGGCGGTGCCCGCCACTGTGGAGAAAGCCCTGACTAGGGCCCTCCCGCAATCACGACTGGACAGGGGTGCGAGAGGATCCCCCTGCTTGGCAGACGACTCGGCTGAGTCAGACTCTCACGAAAGAGAGCAGGCAAGTGCGCAAATGCGCTATTGGAAGGGTGAAGGCCCTGAACCACGCTCCAGGAAGGAAAAGGCTCCGGCGAAGCGACATGGTTCGAGGTTATCGAACCTCACCGGCCAAGCGCCGCCGTCTTTCGGGCGCAGGGGAGGTGGCCTCCTTACCCCCCTTACTTTGGCCTGCTGGAGGAGTGGCGGGCATACCAGTCTCCCTCGGATGAGGGAGTTGATTGGATGAGGACCGTGGGGAGGGTCCCGGTTGGCGCTGGGAGGATGAAGACGCGCCGGCGACAGAGGCCCCCACGGCGCTGCTGAGGAACGATGCCTCTTGGACGCTACAGGAGTGCCTCTGTTTATCCCTCGGTCTATCAGACACCACAGACCCTCGGAATGGTCACTGCCCGACCACTCGGCACAATTCATGCGCTACTGGATCCGCAGATCCCTTAAGAGGAGGCCCGCGAGAAGCTGCGGGCAGAATGCCCCAGACCCGTCCTGCCTGACGAGGTGGCAGCGGCCCCAGATTTTGAACCCCTGGTGGCCTCGTACATGAATCCCATGGGTCGGGACCCCAGGAAAGCCTCCGCTCAGCGCTGGATAGACAACGGGATATGCTGGGTCCCTTGTGCGGAATGTGAGCCCGGGCAGACGGAGTCTACATGGTAAGTACATACCTGGACCCGACCATCATGCGGGATTGGGCAATACGCCCCATGTGCCTTCTAGGCAATGCTACTGTGGTTCTTCACCGTACGCAGGTAAACGGCTCTGTTCCGTATGGACGCCAACCAATCGGAACTAGGATCTAAAGAATTGGGCCCCTCTGGCAATGAGACCTACTGCCCTTCCATTAGGGAGCTACAGAAACGCATCAATTTCTTTGCATCCCTGGATAAAGCACAGTCCTCTATAAAGAAGGTGTTTTCGCTCACTGTTATCCCGGCTGGTCTTCGGACCACACAGATCCCGTGGCCCATCCCTTTTTCCCGTCGTACCGGCCCAGACCTCCCTACACTCGAAGAGCGGGTGAAGGTCGTGGAGACTGTGCAAGAGGACAGGCAGGATTTCCTATGGGAGAGTAGATCTCCTGCCACTTTTCAATCCATCTCTATTGCATACAATCGGATTGTTTCCCTGCAGAGTCAGGTGGCAGGAAGTGCCTTCCAATGCAGGGACCCGTCAGACGGTACGGGGTTAGGTCATGGACTTCCCCTCCCCACCGACACAGGTTGGACCTCTGAGTGTCTCCTTCATCGCGAGAGTTCAACGTTCTTTGATAGCTTCGGAGGTTCGGACCCTGCTCGCCACTGGCGCTATCCAGCGAGCCCCGGATTTGGGGGGCCTTCCCAGCTCGTTTTTTCTAGTGAAGATTAAGTCGGGGGGCTCCGCCCGGTGGTCAGTTTTCGGGACTGGAACACCTTTGTTGTCTGCACCCACTTCAAGTTGGAGGGCATTCAGCTCCTTCGGGACCTTCCCCGGCTGGGAGTCTTGTTCTTGCGACTGGAACTGACGGATGCTTACCTCTCCGTCCTGGTGGACAAGAGTGGTCGCGGTTTGCTTCGCTTCGACTGGAAGGGCGTCCCTCGCCAATGCACATGACGCCCGTTCGACCTCAGCTCGGCCCATTTGTGCTACACCGAGCTGCTGACGCCTGTGGTCGCCCGATCCTGGCCAGCGGGCGCCCGCTCCCTGTTTTTTCTGGATGATTTGCTGATCCTCTACGAAGATCCCTCCGGGCTCAGATCTTACACGCGTTCGGCAATATCCTTGTTGGAGATCCTGGCATTCGTATTTGATCGGAGGAAGTCGGCTTTGGAACCTTCCCAGACGGTGGAGTTCTTGGGTGTCGTGGTCAATGCGACGGATTGCGTTCTTCGTCTGCCTTTGTCACTGATGGCATCCGCCCAGGATGTGAGAAGGATATTATGGCAAGTCCGGATTCCCCATCAAATGTTTGCTCGCATGGTAGACCTTCTCTCAGCCTCGATACAGGCAATATACCCGGACCCACTACACCGCGGGACCATGCAACGGCTGACGACCCCTGTTCTACGCATGTGACCCTCTTCAGACCGGATGGTTTCCCTGTTCCCGGACGTGAAGGCCGGACTGAGCTGGTGGCTCCTGCACATGGCCGCATGGAACGGCAAGGCAATATTCAGACCGACCCCGGATTTCGTTCTGGAATCGACTGCAAGTATTGGGGTTGGGGTGCCACGTACACGTCCGGGTCCGCTGGTGGCCCGTGGTCGGACAAGGAATCTGAGTTACACGTCAATTGCCTGGATTGATTGCGGGTTTGTTGGCAGTTCGGAGCCTGACAAGTCACCTGTCGGACTGTTGCGCCCTCCTTCGGAGGGACGAGGTCTCAGCGGTACAATATACCGACCACTTGGGAGGCGCTCGGTCTCGCACACTGGAGGTGACGAAGGAGATTTCCGGCTTATGCTTCCAGCGCAACATCGCATTACAGGCAGAGTATCTACCGTGTGAGTCGAACCTGACTGCGGATTCGTTTCTCCAGACTTTGGAAGGATGCCAGCGACTGGGAACTCTTTCGACCCATCTTCATCGTACTCGTGCGTCGCTAGGGTTTGTTCATGGTGGGTCTACGCACTTCCGGGACGACCATCGGATTCGGACGTGCTTTGGTTGGCTCTCGGATCCAGCGTGCGCGGTAGTGGTCGCGCTTCGACTGGTGCGGTTATTTTTCTCAGGAAGCATAGGTGTTTCCTCCGTTTGCCTCTGTTCCCCGGGTGTTACTACTAGTTGGTGGTCGACGTGTGTCCTTTGTGTTGTTGACTCGGTCGGTTTCACGGAGTTTCTGGATGTTTTCCTGTCGGGATCCTCTTCTCTTACCGTCCTCTCGAATACTCCTCTTGGACTCTTTCGGGAGTGCCTGGTATGTCGAGGCGTCGTCACTATCGGCCAGGGACCTTCCCTGGGATCCCTGAGCTCCCGGGACGAGGAGACGTTCCCCTCTCTGCATGGATTTCATAGTGTCGTTGGTGCTTAGGGCAGGATGCTGAACCCTTTTTTTTTTCTGGCCCGTGACCAACTTGCTGAGTGTCTTGTCCCTCCTCGATGGTTTGGGACGGTTGTGCCGTCTGTTTCTGGTGATTAGTCATTTATTTAGGCGGCGCGTGTTCCGTTTGGAGGTTTTTTCCCATCGGTCAGGACCCGCTGGTCTGCAGATTTCTACGTGGGATGAGGCTGGCACGTCCTCCGGCGCCTAGATACTCTTCCCTCTGGGAGGTAAGTATGGTTTTAGCGTTTTTCTTCGAGATCTGTCCGGAGTTCCTTGATTTTTCCCTTCGCCAGCTTTCTACTGTGTTTGCCCTCTTGTTGTGTCTTGTTTCGCTCAGACGTGTTTCTGATGTCCGATCCTTCGCCCCTGTCCAATCTCGACGGATGAGATGGTTATTGTCACTGGCAGGGGTGAATGCGACTCTTGGAGTGCATTCGGTTAACGGCGCTACTGCTTCCGAGTTTTTCCTTGATGGGCGTTTTTCCTTGGGACGTTTTTTGTAGGTGGCGGTCCGGTCCCGTGAAGAGTTTTTTGCGCCAGTTTGTTTTGGACCGTCGGACTATGTTTCTTTTGCTTTGCTGTCGGAGCGTTAAAACAGCAAATATGAAGCCTCCTGTCATACTATAAAATTGTAGATTATACTAGCTTTAGTGTAACTATAATCTTAATTTTATTAATGACAGGAGGCGAATATTTCCCACCCAGTTTGGTTTCTCCCCTCCCTTGTTTTGCATGGATTGCATTGATTGTATTTCTGTTGATTTGTCTGATTATCTGGGCTAGGTTTGGTAGTCTGGGGTGATGTTATGGGAAGTGCATGTTACATTGTATTGACGGTCATTGGTGATGATTTTCATGCCTTTATTCTATCAGTACTGGATCGTGGGATTTATGTTTTTATCAGTACATTTCGTTCACTAATCAGTGTTTTCAACTCTGTTTATTTCGTTTCAGTTTCTTTAGTTATTGTTATTGTTGTGTACATTACTTTGTCGCAGCGTGAAAGAGGAAATGGTGGCTTAGGAGGAGCCTTATATAGATACCTTATGTTTTTGTCTTTGGTGTTTATCTCTCTATGTTAATGTGCTGCTGTGGAGTTCTAGTAAAGAGAGAGAGAGCAAATATTCGCCTCCTGTCATTAATAAAATTAAGATTATAGTTACACTAAAGCTAGTATAATCTACAATTTGGTCATTGCTCCTTTGTGCGCATGCGTGGCTTCGCCGCACATGCGCACATACTTCATAGGGCGGCATTCATGCCGCCCTATGAAGTCCTGAGCGCACTACTGCGCAGGCGTGCGGTGTGCGCGGCCGCGAGCTGAGCTGACTGACAGCTCAGCTCGCGGTCTTTGCCCTCTCCTCTGCTGACAGGCAGGAGAGAGAAGGCGCGCACACAGTGCCTTCTCTCTCCTGCACACGTCAGACGTAATTTAATACGTCTGACGTGTACATAGCCTTTTTAGGGCCATACATGATAGGAAGTCCCTCTGGTGGCCATCTGAGTGACGGCCACTGGAGGTATTCCTATCAATCAATGTAAACACTCTATGTTCTCTGAAAATACAGTGTTTACATTAGATTGCCTGCAGGGAGCTATAGATCATCTCACCTGAACAACTACATTAAGCTGTAGTTGTTCAGGTGACTATACTGTTCCTTTTAAAATCTATATAAAATGTAACTCATTGTGAATCAGGTGTTCAGGGCTCCTTGCACTGATAAATCCAACAATAGTAATCTGTAGAGAAAAAAACATATTTTTAAAAGTTTAAACTGGAAACCAAACCAAGATGGATGCTGCAAGCTCTGGAATCAGTATAAATTGTAAGCATGCAGAAGGAATCAGAGGTTTGAGGCATTTTATGCTAACACCAGCATGAGCGGTAGCAACTTCTTTAAAAACATTTTTAGTTTTTTTAAGATATAAGCACTTCAAAGGATAGATTAAAAAGTGTTTAGGAATTGAAGCTGGACCTCAGCAAGTCAACTAAACAGTGAAATATGTGACACAAAAAAACGTAAGTAACTAAATTCTTGAGAAAATAAATAAATAAAATAAATAAATAATAAATGGATGCATAATAAAATTAAGTGGTTTAAATTAATAAATCTATTAATAATATTTAATAATTAATTAATGAATCAATCAATCAATCAATAATACAAATACTTTCAAATGCAAACATTGGTGAAACAAACATAAACCAATACCAATGAAATGGCAATATTTTATTCCGAAGTAAAATTAGCTTGTACAAAAGGTTCTTAGTCCTCTTGTGAGGAAGCAGCAAAGAAAAAGGCGGAAAGTTTTAAATATATATATATATATATATAGACGGTCTTGCTCTCTGCTTGGTTACTTCAACATTCTCTTTTATTAACTTTAGTCTCAATTTAATTCAGAAGCCAATAAATATCAGTTTGAATATTAAAACCGATATCTATGTTTAACATATAAAATATCAGGTTCAGCAATCCAATTCCATTCATCGAGGACATAATCCTTGATATAAAGCCTTGTTGGATACGACAGCTAATGGTTCCTGTCTTTGACTATTTACCCTCTTGCATCGATAGCAACCAGCAGAAATTTTTTAAAAAAAATTCTATGGGAGTGAATATGACCCCCCCTATATTAGTATAAGGGACGGTTTACACCTTCCTCATGCCCCCACTTGCAATGTCACAAGTAAAGGAATGTCGACTAAGCAACGAGCAGCCAGTAGCTGCTTTCTTTAATAAAAGACTAGTGATTATTAACATATGTGGGGACCTGGATAAGTCACTCTGCACGCCTGATCCTTCAGACATGGCCAAATGTCTCCCCCATGTATTTGCTTATTGTCCTTCCCTGCCCCCATCAGTTTTCAGTGAGTGGAAACTCTGATTATAAAAATACAGTGGGGACATAGTGCTTCCCCCAGCCCCGACCCATGGGGGCAGATGGGGTTTCTAATTATATATCCTCACAATTTATTAATAAATGTATAGCCCCTGCCTGCTGCTAATGGGTGGTAACTAGAGGGCACTAGGTTAATATATTCATTAACACAGACCAGCAAAGCTTGGCCATGATGATGCACGCTACCTCGCTCTGTCTCTTTTTCTCTCCTTCTACTGCTCTCTCAACTCTTCCTTTGCCTTTCCAAAAGCCAGATTGATATCTTATCTATAAATGAACTTGGCAAGATTCTTAAGCCTGTGGGGCAAATACGATTAATCAGTAAATTGTGAATTCAAAGTAAATCCAAAGTTAGGCCAACATTGCTGATGGTAGTTTTGGTGATATTTTCTCCCAAGCCAGTTGTGTAATACTAGCACTACCAGCTTTTGTTAGTGCTGGTGTTTCCTTTGGAATGAAAACAAATGTTGTGGTGGAATAGATCTGCGGGTATGGGGGGGGGGGGGGGGGGGGGGTTATACATAAAGCAATCAACACAGTGAATTGAAAACAGATTTTTTTTTTTTACCTATTTTGAGCTGTGTCTATAGATCTGATTGAGAATTTATCTAATACTGTGCCCAAAACTGGTTTTCACCTCTCCACAGTTCACTGTTTAGTGAATAAATGCCTTACAATCTGTTTAAAAGTTAAAATATTCAAAAATATAGTTAGGCATTTAGAAAGTTATGGCGTATAGTTGCAGGATCACAGACTCCAGTTTCCCACAACTAAATATTGCGTTTTCACAATTTGTAGCATGTGAACCAAAATTCAGTTTATCAACATTCCAAAGAGCCACTGGAATGGAAGTGATCATGACCTTAACAAATATTCCTTGGAAGAGAGAATGGAGACTTGACATATGATTGAATCCTTCATATATATTAAGGAATTTAATAAAGTTGTAGAAGGAAACTTTTTTTTTTTTAAATTACTGGTAATTATAGGTAATGTGCAAAAGTACTATTTTACTAAAAAGCGTAGTTGATACTAGGATGAGCTGCAGAAGCAAGTGGTATGGGACATCACAATTAGTATTCTGAAATACTTAATATTTTATTTAATTGTATAAATGATCAAATATTATATTGAAGTGCTTGTAAAAAAATATTAATATTAGTAAAAGGACCGCTATTATCATTTAACACACCCTGAAATAAATATTTGTAGGGCGCTCCTCCCACACTCATTGTCAATCACACACACATATAACTTACATACATGCCACAGACATACAAAACTAGTCACATAACCCAAGCAACATGCTCAAATACACAAAGTCGCATATTAACATGCTTATATAGACACACTAATGTACAATAAACACATATTAACACTGTAACGGAACGCAGTATATTAGTCCACGATATCCGTTGGTATCCTCAGGAAATCCACAGTCAAGACAGAAAGCACGGCAATATTCCCCATCCTCCCAATAACCGGACGAAACACAGTTTGGGAGTCAACTCCCTCGCTTTATTCACAGACTTCCGTATTTATGCAGTTCCCCGTGCAAGGGGTTTCCTTACAGTTATTACAGGGGATTTCTCCCATCAGGCATTGCAATTATCCCAACAGGCATTGCTGCACGAGGGGGATACTCCCACTAAAATGGACGATTAAGTGGATTATCCCCTCGTGGAGCAAAACCGACAATTTATACAGAAATCTGTAGTTTATCCATTACAGCTCGCTTTTAGATGAATGACCGTTCGGTAGATAGCTGGGGTCGGTGGGCACATTTAGTGAGAATACCGCTCCGATCCCAGCTAAACTAACCGAACGCCGCACAAAATACATCCAAACAGGGAATTCGGTCTAAAAGTACCGAATATGTATGGGGCACATAATGTACTAAACGCGGTACTCCCCACCGCTCTGGAAGTCCAGCGGTGTTCGAATCATTGAGTAGCCGTTTTCGGTTCCAGGCTCTCGACGACCGAACACCGCTGCAGAGACAAAGGATCCAAGATGGCCGACCGCCGCATGGTCGGTAGCCGATCGGCGGCCACCAAGGAGAGCCTTTAAATACCGATTGCACCCGGAGTGCAATCGGTTACTTGGTGCCACACGACTGGTGAAAGTGTGGTCTACTTGGGGAGCCCATATTCGTACGGCGAACGGCTGTACATAGCATTATCACAGGTAACAACTTTCAGTATACATTCAGCCTATGGACAACCTACGATACATATAAGTCAGAAGTGGCTGGGTTTGCCACAATGCTCCCCCAGAACCAAGCCGGCATACACAGTCTGATCCCAACGGATCGGCTTGGGGATGTCCGGGGGAGTACTCACAGATCATTTTTCTAATTCTGTTTGTCTGGACAACCCGTCGGCGTTACCGTTTTGTTTTCCTGGTCGGTAGTGGATGGTAAAGTCAAAGGGCTGCAGCGCCAAACTCCAGCGCAGCAGCCGGGCATTGTCTCCAGATACACGGTTTAGCCATACCAACGGGTTATGATCTGTGAGTAAGGAAAAAGGTTGTCCATACAAATACGGCTGTAACTTTTTAAGGGCCCACACCACGGCCAGGCATTCTTTCTCAATGGCGGCGTAGCTTACTTCGCGGGGTAATAACTTGCGGCTTAAGTAGGCTACGGGATGTTCTCCGCCATCGGCTCCCACTTGGCTCAGCACTGCCCCCAATCCAAACATTGAAGCGTCTGTGTGGACAAGAAATCTTTTAGTTGGATCAGGAGCCATTAACACAGGAGCATTAGTTAGTGCGGTCTTGAGCTGTTGGAATGCCTGCTCACACTCTGGGGCCCAGACAACCAGTCGGGGAAGGTTCTTTTTGGTCAGGTCCGTCAGGGGTTTGGCCAGGGTACTGTAGTCGGGTACAAATTTCCTATAATACCCTGCGGTCCCTAGAAACGCTAGCACCTGGGTTTTGGTCCTGGGGGTAGGCCACTTGGCCACGGCCTCAATTTTGGCTGGCTCGGGTCTCTGCTGCCCACACCCTACTCGGTGTCCTAGGTACTGTACCTCGGCCATCCCTATGTGGCACTTACTCGGTTTCAGCGTTAACCCCGCTCCCCCAATACGATCTAGGATCGCCCCTATATGTTGGAGGTGATCTTCCCAAGTCTGGCTGAAGATGGCTATGTCGTCCAGGTAGGCACAGGCATAGTCCTGGAAGCCGTCCAGTAGTCGATCTACCATCCGCTGAAAAGTAGCCGGAGCGTTTTTCATCCCGAAGGGCATGACCTTGAACTGGTACAGGCCAAACGGGGTGACAAACGCCGACTTGGGGATGGCATCATCGGCTAAAGGAATCTGCCAGTATCCCTTACATAAGTCAATTGTAGTGAGATACTGGCCCCGTGCCATTTTATCTAGCAGTTCGTCTATACGGGGCATCGGGTAGGCGTCAGACACGGTCTTGTCATTCAGCCTCCGGTAGTCAACGCAGAATCGGGTCGTGCCGTCCTTTTTAGGTACCAGGACTACCGGCGATGCCCAGGGGCTATCGGAGGGCTCGATAACCCCTAACTGCAGCATCTCATCCAGCTCGGCCTTCATATGAGTCCGGACTGATTCCGGGACCCTATATGGGGCCTGCCGCATAGGTAGCTGTCCCGGGGTTTCAACCCGGTGGGTGGCCAGCGGAGTGTACCCAGGTACATTAGAGAACGTAGCCCCTTTAGCTACGATCAGCGCCTGTATCTGGGCACGCTCACGAGGGCTTAGCCGCTCCCCCAGTTGAACCCCCCGGGAGGGCTCTACCGGCTCTTCCTGTTCTAGCAGATCAGGTAATGGTAAGTTCTCCTGATCTTCCATGGCTGAGGCAAAGATTGCCGTCACATCCTCTATCCGCTCGTGGTAGGGTTTGAGCAGGTTGACGTGAAGCATGCGTCTCTTCCCTACCCCGGAGCAGGGGCCAATCACATAGGTAGTGTCGCATCGCTGCTCCACTACCTGGTATGGGCCTTGCCAGATGGCCTGCAGCTTATCGGCGCGGACAGGTTTTAAAATTAAAACCTTCTGCCCCACTTGAAAGCTGCGGTCTCTGGCTCCCCTATCGTACCATCGCCGCTGACGTTGTTGGGCCGCCTGGAGGTTGGTGTGTACGGCCTGGGTTAGCGCCTCCAGTCGGTCTCGGAACTCCAGTACGTACGATACTATAGGGGTTTCGCTAGCGATACTCTCCCCCTCCCAGTGCTCCCTAATTAAGTTTAAAGGTCCCCGTACTCTCCTCCCGAACAGTAGTTCGAATGGGGAGAACCCGGTCGATTCTTGGGGAACCTCTCTATACGCAAAGAGCAGGTGAGGTAGAAACCTCTCCCAGTCTTTGTGGGTCTCCCCGAACGTCCGAAGCATCTGCTTCAGCGTCCCATTGAAGCGTTCGCATAGTCCATTGGACTGGGGGTGGTAGGCTGAATTGACTATGGGCTTAATGCCACACACTTTCCACATCTGTTGGGTAACCTCAGCAGTAAATTGGGTGCCCCGGTCAGATATTATCTCCTGGGGGAACCCTACTCGGGAAAATACTTTTATGAGAGCTTCCGCCACGGTTTCAGCGTGAATGTTAGAGAGGGCTACCGCTTCGGGATATCGGGTGGCGTAGTCCACCACAGTTAAAATATATTTCTTCCCAGAAGGACTGGGTTTTGGCAGGGGCCCTATTATATCGACTGCGACCCTGCTGAAGGGTTCGGCGATAATGGGAAGGGGACATAACTTGGCCTTGTGGCGATCCCCTCGTTTTCCTACTCTCTGGCAGACGTCGCAGGATGTGCAATATTGTCGCACATCCTGTGAGATTCCGGGCCAGAAAAACGCGTGCGTTAGGCGGTACCGGGTACGGGTTATCCCTAGGTGCCCTGATAAGGGGATATCATGAGCAATTCTGAGCAGCTCCTGCCTATACTTCCGAGGTACCACTAGTTGTTTGTTCGTTAAGGTGACGGACCCCCCCACGTCCTTGGCCGTGACACGGTACAGCAACTCTTTTTCCCACGTGAAATGCTCCCCCTCTAGCCCGGCCTGGACAGCTTGTGCCCGGTCCCTATAGACTTGTAGAGTGGGATCGGTCTGTACTTCGGTGATAAAGGTAGTCGGGGTATCCCAGGATATGTAAGTCGGGTGAGGGTCGTGGTCTCTTACCTGAGCCTCAGAGTGTATCGGTGTAGCCGTGGTGCGTGCCTGTTGCCGTGTGGTTACCGGATGGGCTTCCTGGTAGGGTGCCTGAGGAACAAAGGCAGAGGTCATCTGACCCAAATCATTCCCTAACACAACATCTGCTGGTAAGTTCTGCATTAGTCCCACTTCTATTGTCCCCTCTCCCGCACCCCAGTTCAAATGTACTTTCGCCGTGGGTAGCCGGTATACAGCTCCCCCGGCTACCCGAACGGCCACTGATCCGCCGGTATGCGTGCCCTCCGAAACCAAATGGGGGGCTACCAGGGTTAAGGTAGCTCCCGAATCTCGCAGACCCTGCACTTCGGTCCCCTCCAGAGTTACTAGTTGTCGGTGATGTTGCCGGTTATCAGTGGCTCGGACCGACATGACCTCGTGCAATATGCCCAGAGGTTCCTCCGCCTGCACACTCCATACATCCTGAGTGGCGGGGTCCCTCTGGTAATGGTGAGCAGCCGCCCTGGGTGCTGGGTTTGGACGGCCCTGATTCCAGGTGGGCCGGCTGCGATTCTGGTTGCACTCTCGGGCCATATGCCCCCATTGTTTGCAGGAATGGCATTGGATGTTTGCCCGCCGGTTGTATCTGGACGGTGGTGGTATCTGTCCTTGTGAGGGACGGAACGGGGCAGCGGTGGGTGCTAGGGGTGTTGTAGCGCTAGGTAGTCCTGGGGGTCGGGAGTAGCTTTTGGCTACGGGTCCCTGGGGTCTCCGGGCATCGAAATGTTGATCGGCCAATCTAGCCGCTTCCGTTAGGGTAAGGGGTTTTCTATCCCGTACCCATTCTTGCGTCTCCGGGGATAGTCCATTAAAAAATTGTTCCAGCAACATCAGCTGGCGTAATTCCTCCATGGTGGTGGCGTTGCTGGCCTGGATCCACCCTTGGGAGGCTTGATCTAATTTGTGTGCCCATTCTGCGTGCGAATCTCGCTCTGGTTTGCGTAAGTGTCGGAACTTGCGCCGGTATGCCTCCGGGGTAATGGCATACCTCTCCAAGATTGCACGCTTTACTTTGGCATAATCTTTGCTGTCCTCACTGGGTACAGCACGGTACGCTTCGGCTGCCCGACCTGCTAGTTTGCTTGCTAGCAGTTGCACCCATACGGACCGTTCTAGCTCATGCAGATCACACAGTCTTTCAAAGTCCTGCAAGTACCCGTCTATCTCGTCCTTTTCCTCGCAAAAAGCCCTGAAGGCCTGGTACGGGATCTTGGGCTTTACTGGGTTGTAGAGTGACCCTGGGTTTGACTCGGTTCGAGCCAGGGTGTGTTGCGGGCTGTGTGCCATAACGTATTCCTGCACATTTGCCATTACCATATTTAACATGGCATCTGATACCGGTTGCGGCAAAAACGCTAGCCTGGTCCTCATCTCTCTTTCATAGAGTGTTTCCTCCATAACTACCGGGGGGGTAGCGCTGCGGGCTTGGTCTCCCTCCATCAGCTCGGCAATGATTGTCGCCTTGTTTTTGCTGCTGGCTACTTTCCCTCTGGCTTCCAGTAGTTCCTTTAACGTCTGTCGCTTCAGTATGGTATAGTCAATCTCCATACGAATTGCCTTTGCTTTCCTCGTTCGGTAGTTCCAGTTACACGAACTCTGTTTTTCGGCTGTAAGGTTCGGATCCCGTCGCTTGCCACCAATTGTAACGGAACGCAGTATATTAGTCCACGATATCCGTTGGTATCCTCAGGAAATCCACAGTCAAGACAGAAAGCACGGCAATATTCCCCATCCTCCCAATAACCGGACGAAACACAGTTTGGGAGTCAACTCCCTCGCTTTATTCACAGACTTCCGTATTTATGCAGTTCCCCGTGCAAGGGGTTTCCTTACAGTTATTACAGGGGATTTCTCCCATCAGGCATTGCAATTATCCCAACAGGCATTGCTGCACGAGGGGGATACTCCCACTAAAATGGACGATTAAGTGGATTATCCCCTCGTGGAGCAAAACCGACAATTTATACAGAAATCTGTAGTTTATCCATTACAGCTCGCTTTTAGATGAATGACCGTTCGGTAGATAGCTGGGGTCGGTGGGCACATTTAGTGAGAATACCGCTCCGATCCCAGCTAAACTAACCGAACGCCGCACAAAATACATCCAAACAGGGAATTCGGTCTAAAAGTACCGAATATGTATGGGGCACATAATGTACTAAACGCGGTACTCCCCACCGCTCTGGAAGTCCAGCGGTGTTCGAATCATTGAGTAGCCGTTTTCGGTTCCAGGCTCTCGACGACCGAACACCGCTGCAGAGACAAAGGATCCAAGATGGCCGACCGCCGCATGGTCGGTAGCCGATCGGCGGCCACCAAGGAGAGCCTTTAAATACCGATTGCACCCGGAGTGCAATCGGTTACTTGGTGCCACACGACTGGTGAAAGTGTGGTCTACTTGGGGAGCCCATATTCGTACGGCGAACGGCTGTACATAGCATTATCACAGGTAACAACTTTCAGTATACATTCAGCCTATGGACAACCTACGATACATATAAGTCAGAAGTGGCTGGGTTTGCCACAAACACAAAATCAGACACACACTATCATGCATATCCAGACATACTAAAACACAAACAATATATCATACAATTATGGAGACATTAACATGCATAAACTCATTCTCACACGCAGGCACATACTGACATACAAATGCTACCCCCCACACCCATGCCCACCATATGCAAAGCGCAGGGCTGAAGCCTTGCTCGTTCCAACCAAAGGGTAATAGAAGACGAAAGTATAGCAGATGCCTGGATCAGACTACTTAAAAAATGGTTTGGGAAAACATTGTTAAAGTGTTCAGAAACACTTACAGGGTTATTCAATAAACAGGGAATTGAGGAGAATTGCACATTTTAGGACAAAATTACTGAATTGCAAACAACTCTCCAACTTGGCCTAATATTTGCAGTTCTGCATAATTCCCGGCATTCTGCATAATTCCCACTATTGGTATTTTATTTATCTCGATAGTAAACCTGCCAAATTTAGCAGATTTGCAATCGGCATAAGTAGAGGGGTAAGTTGGACAGGTACACTTAACATCACTGGCAACTTGCCCACTGGTAAAGCAGTGCCATACTGGTGCACACGTGTCCTGGGATGGTTGGCAACTTGACAAGTTGGCCTATCAAGGCTGTTCATATCCTGATCACTGCAGAAACACTCGTACATGGGCTGAAATGCCCTGTAATTAATCCCATGGGCTGATTAAGCACATTTACAGCTGCAATTGGCCCTATTCCTCCTTACACTGTCTGACGGGTGATCGTAAGCACTGTTTCCATTTTGTGTGTTACACAATAAATTCATGCGACTTGACACGACAATGGACTATCAGAAAGCATACGTTAAGATTTCCATTGTTTTGTAAGTATGAGCTGGAACACATTAACATTCATTAACATACATCATGAACAATAAATTCAAAAATGCATTGACAAATTACTGCCCTGAAAATGAATTATATATGAGCGTTTAAAGGTAAAAATTGAAAATTCAGAGGCTAACAGACTATTTTGTTAAGATCGTCTCTCATAATGTAAGTAAGTGTGGCACAGTCATATTACTTTAGGCTCAATCACAGCTTTACGTCAAGGGACACGACATATACGCGTATGCCCTTGGCTGTTTTAAGACCACACTGAGATTCATGCATTTCCAGACTTGCATAACTCAATTGCCCTCTTTAGTAGCCCAATACGGTGATCTCCAGCAATGAAAAGGTTAGTAGGTATCGGGAAAGTCTTTGGAAATTTAGTTGAATTGAAGGGAAAGTCTCAGTTCTGCAGACGGACTGAGTGTAAAAATACCAGCTCTCTCCAAAATCAACTCCTGGCTGGCGGCAGCTGCCCCCATTAATGCTGGCTGCAGGTTTGTTTTCCTGTGCACTGGAGAGAAGGCTCCTATTCATTCTGTAACAGGTAGCACCGGGGACAGCAGCGAGGCAATGAAGCAAGGGGCAAGGGAAAAAAGGGGAGGGTGTTTGGGGGGTTGGAGGAAAGCTGGGTGCTTTTCTTTCCAGTCAGTTCTTAAACATACAAAACAGGACATATCTGAACACAAGAAACTAAAACACTGCAGCACTCAGCACAGCCATTTAATTCTGAGTGAGAGCCATGATTTATAGGAGTGACTGTAGGCATTCTCGTGATATGTTTAATAGGCCAGTCCTTTCTATAACCACAGTGCAGTAATGCCAGTGAGATAGTCAATAGATCAGACCTTTCTGCAACCGAAATGTTCACGAATGCCAGCAATACATTAATTGGATATCCCAGAGAATCAATATAGTGTTGCAAGACTAACACACGGTTATGTCATATATCATAGCAAAGTATAGCATATATAGGTAGATAGGGGTCCCATACTGGAATATTTTAAAGGGACACTCCAGACCCCTAAAGGACATCAGCTTGTTGAAAAGCTTTACGTGTGAAGAGTGTGTCCTCTTTTTTCATTTCACAAAAAGTGCAGATTTCAGTAGAAATGTGCATTTAGAAATTAACCTGGTTACCCCTCCCCCCAGCTGTTAATCAGACACCAGGTCCTGTTACTTCCTGGTTGTTTGGCTCCCAGCAAAGCAAAACTCAAGAGGCAGCAATCGCCCAAAGCACCGGTCTTGTAAATACGTTTTGTCTGTGGACAGCCACAGAAAGTCTTGGCTGGGTAAGAAGAAGAGGGCTTGCACAGGCTTCAGAAAAGAGACCTGCAGCTTTTGCACGCTGTTTTAGATACATTCCCAATAAAAATGCATAATTAAATGCTTGCATGTTTTTATTGGGGTATATTTTTTAAACAGTGATCTTTTTTTTTTTTTCTAAAAAGGATGTCCAAGAGAAAATCTGAAAAATAAATACCAGGCGGGGATAATATACAAAATGAAAAGAATACTCGGACCATCTGGATAAAATAACCAGATGTAGGGAGTATGACCTGGAATATTAAATAGGGTCTTCAAAATAATCTTAAATTGATAAAGAGTAAATAATAGTACAACATAGATATCCAATGGTAGTGGTAAAAAAAAAAACCGAATTGGGTGCAATCTTGCCAAAATGGCACACCTCTAAATATCCTAGTAATTGAAGTGCTAACTACTGAGTCTCTGAATGGCGACAGACTACAGAATTTCATGTTATAAATAGGGTCAAGTCTAGAAGCTCAGAGAATACAGTATCTTGATATACGGCACTAATAGTCTTAAAAAACTAGGAGGCTGGTCACTGAACTAGACATGAAAGGTTGACATATTCCTGAGTGGCTAGCTGTATCGCTTATAAAAGTATAATACTGAGCCTAGACGTCCTCAGAAAACCAATGATCAACTATTCTAGGTAGCGTAACAGACTTGTAGTTACTATAGCTGCTACAGACATCTATATAACGTACAGTAAGAACACCTAATTGGGATTAATTGCATCCCTCCCAGTTGCAGTGCATCTGACTGTAGCAATATAATAAGGTTATATTGTTAGCAGAACTATGTAGCTTCAGCCTAAAAAGTAAATGAACCTTCACATAGAAGTGATGACCAGTTTAGAGGTGGACAGATAATAAGAAATTAAATTGTACTAATGTGCAGAACCATACTTAGGTTGTTGGTTACCTGCACATAGTGACAGAGTGCCCTAGTGAAAAGTATGAAAAGAGGAAAGGAGCCCGACGCGCGTTTCGGTGCTTACAATGATGCACCTTCGTCAGGGGCTGAAGGGAGACTGACCTCTGGTCTCCATTTATATGTGTGCAGCTAGCTACTTATTAAGGTTGGACCTATCAGAAGCGAGCGTCACTTTGGGCACCAGACTGCCGAACGCTCATTATGCTAATGAGCTTATCAGTATCTACTAATCACGCTGCAATAGCTCTGACGTCATTGCCAATGTCTATTAACACGTGCATGCCTAAAAGCATTGTACTTTATCTTGTAACGAATTGATAGCTGGTGTCAAGTGTCTCTATAAGTGTCAATAAAAATCTAGTACTGGAATGAAAATTCTGTGTATCATTATGATCAGATTGTGACAAGATAAGTAATAAAACCGACGAAAGGTGTTAAACAAAAATCTATTTAATATGTATACCCTAGTGATATAGTCTGACTGGATAAGTGTTGAACTGCATATTATCCAGCTTCGTTAGGGGTATCTTATGTAACCAATATTAATAAACCCTTTCAGTGCCGAATTCCTTGGTAATAATGTTGGATACCCGTCATGCAGTGATGAAAGTACCTAATATTATACTCTGATTGTGTATGACAGAGTATCCAGTATCATTGGGGGTATCCTATGTGTAATCGTTAGGTTATTATAACCACACTGTATGACCGATACTAGTTAACACTTTCAGTGCCGAATTGCCTAATGACATTATTTGATACCCATTATGTAGTAGTAAAAGTAAATAGGAAATGACTTAGATAGAGATCTATAGCAATAATAATTTCCAAAGGGGTATGACATATTTGTGTAACCGATATTGATACACCCTTTTAATGCCGAGTTCCTTAGTAATATTGTTAGATACCCGGATATTGTCCAGTATTGATGGGGGTATCCTATATGCAGTCGTAAGGTTATTATAACCACACTGTATGACCGGTACTGATTAACACTTTCAATGCCGAGTTGCCTAATGACATTATTTGATACCCATCATTTGTAGTGAAAGTGCTGATGTGGATGGATACCATCGGGGGATAATATACACTTGCCTATGAGGCAGCAAGTGAGAGGAGGAGATAATTAATTTGCTCCTCTGTGATTACACCCTGTTCCAAATTATTATGCAAATTTTATTTAAGTGTCACAAAGATTAAATATTTTGTTTTTCAATTTAACTCATAGATGGCATTGTGTCTCAGGGCTCTTTTGTTCACTGAAAACAATGTCGGACACCTGTGATAATTAGATTGCCAGGTGAGCCCAATGTAAGGAAAAACTACTAAAGGAGGGTGTTCCACATTATTAAGCAGAGCACAATTTTCATGCAATATGGGGAAGAAAAAGGATCTCTATGCTGCCAAAAAGAGTGAAATAGTTCAATGCCTTGGACGAGGTATGAAAACATTAGATATTTCACGAAAACGTAAGCGTGATCATCGCACTATTAAGAGATTTGTGCCTGATTCAGAGCACAGACGGGTTCGTGCAGATAAAGGCACATTGAGGAAGATTTCTGCCAGATCCATGCATCGGATCAAGAGAGCAGCTGCTAAAATACCATTACATAGCAGCAAACAGATATTTGAAGCTGCTGGTGCCTCTGGAGTCCCACAGACATCAAGGTGTAGAGTGCTCCAGAGTCTTGCAACTGTGCATAAACCTTCTATTTGGCTACACTAACCAATGCTCACAAGCAGAAACGGCTGCATTGGGCAGAAAAATACATGAAGACTAATTTTCAAACAGTCCTGTTCACTGATGAGTGCCGTGCAACCCTGGATGGTCCAGATGGATGGAGTAGTGGATGGTTGGTGGACGGTCACCCTGTTCCAACAAGGCTGCGACATCAGCAAGGCGGTGGTGGAGTCATGTTTTGGGCCGGAATCATGGGAAGAGAGCTGGTCGGCCCCTTTAGGGTCCCCGAAGGTGTAAAGATGACCTCTGCAAAGTATGTGGAGTTTCTGACTGACCACTTTCTTCACTGGTACAGAAGGAAGAACTATGCTTTCCATAATAAAATCATCTTCATGCATGACAATGCACCATCTCATACTGCAAAGAATACCTCTGCATCAATGGCTGCTATGGGGATAAAAGGAGAGAAAGTCATGGTGTGGCCTCCATCCTCCCCTGACCGCAATCCTATTGAGAACCTTTGGAACATCCTCAAGCAAAATATCTATGAGGGTGGGAGGCAGTTTACATCCAAACAGCAGCTCTGGGAGGCTATTCTGACATCTTGCAAACAAATTCAAGTAGAAACTGTCCAAAGACTCACAAGTTCAATGGATGCAAGACTTGTGAAGCTGCTATCAAATAAGGGGTCATATGTTAAAATTTAACGTGACCTGTTAAGATGTTTAAAAAGTTAAAATGTTGTTATAAGTTTGATTGAAATAGCTTTTGATTTCAGTAAATATGCTGCAAACACAACAAATTAAAATTTTTAGTTCTTTACAACCTATAAAGTGTTTTGAAACTTACTAATAATAATTTGGAACAGTGCATTGTAAGTGTTTTATGTTTTAAAAAAATACTGTTAGCATTAGGAGGTTTACTATTTAGTTTGAATTAGGCTGACTTATTTACATCAATTATTTAGATAAATGAGAAAAATATCACTTGCATAATAATTTGGAACAGGGTGTAAATGGGAGTGGTATTTTTTGAATTAGTTTTTCATTCCCTTTAAAAAAAAAACAGATTAGAACAGTGTGTGGAAATGAATACTCTGCTTTTCTCTCTGTTACTTTTTAAATAGTTACTCCAACCATCATAAGCATTAAAGCCCGCAGTAATAATTATGATGTGAGGAGTATCCGGACTCGAACTCCCAGTAATTTGGAACACCCTCTTTGCCCTGAGTCCTCACCAGGTGCCTGTTCTATAATGTGATTAAAATAAAAAAAAATTCATGGAGGCTGTGTGAGTCACATGAATGGAATGTGCAACTAGGACTACATAAACAGAGACAAAAAATATATAACTTTTAAATGGGCAGTGAGACTGCAGGGGCATAATATATACACTAAAACTGCTTTATTAAGCTAAAACTGATTTAGTGCTTAAAAGTGTCCCTTTAATTCAGTACCTACTATAAAAAGAAAGATTAGTAGTGTGCACCTCCAGCCACTATGGGGGAATGCATCGAATATCTGTGTTCAGCATGTGCTTGTTTCTGGCTGAGCTTTCAATAAGATCCCAGAGAGCGTCAGAAGTGCGTTGTTCATGGATTCAGAGGAAGGGACACAACATAGGAAGGCAGGGAGTTTTTGAGTTTACCTTTGGGCACAAGCCCCACATGTTTCTGGAACCTAGCAACACCACTGAAAACAATATAGTGTAATAAAGTGCTAAAAGTAGGGCAATCGCTGTAGAAACTAGAGAAACCAGTAGGCACATTCCACCAAAAAATACGATAATCCAAATAAACCAGGATTGAAAAGGAACCAGAATCCCAAAACGAATAAAACTGAAAAGAGAACGTGAAATAGATTAGACACTAGTCTGAAGACCATGAAAAACAAAGAAGCAACCCATAAATTGATTGAAGATATTATAATACATATACAAATCTACCTAGGTATAAATGGAAGCATCCCAATTAAACCAAAACTATATCTATATATTACACCTGCAAACATATTAGCAGAATACAAACAGTGACAGGGAAATAGACCACTGAAAAGGAAAGAATTAATGGAAAGAAAGCAAAGTAAGTAAGACAGGAGACACAAAGTTACATAAAGAAAACCAAAAGGAAAACCTCCATATCGTCTCAAAAAGAAGGGAAGGGAACATGGGAGGGAAAATACTTGCCTCCTGTCATAAGTAAAAATAAGATTTTAAGTACACTAAAGTTAGCATAATCTTCAATATTACAACATGACAGGACGCTTCATATTTTGCAGAAAGGCGAGAAAAGGCTGCATTAGATCCCGAAAATAAAAAGTCCGAAATGTGGTCTCACGTGACCAGTCCGTCGCTCGTAAAATATCCGACAGCGACGCCCCCACAGAGAAAGCCGACTAAGCAGCCGCGCCTCGCTCCACCAGGACCCCCTGAAATAGGACGTGTGCTGCCGAAATCGCAGAACGCACAACATTAATCAAATGATAGGATTGACCTGAAGGAAAAAAGGTAAGACAGAAAGTTTCAAATGGAGGACATAGGAGCAGTAAGCGGTTCGAGGTTCCGTTCCACGCACCAAGCGGACCAGGAGGCCCACGCAGAGAGATAACATTGTCTCGCCCCCGGTGACCATGAATCCCAAAGGAGGTCTCTAGCAGCCTGCCAGGGACCCAGGAAAGAGTCCAAGCCACCAGGGGTAGACGATTGTCCAAGAACAACGTGTGAGTATTTGCCTTCGGATCCGTGAGGAGAGGATCCTTGCAAAACAATGCCAGTTGGTCTGGAAACCATGGTTGACTCTGCCACAGGGGAGTGATGAGTAACAGTGATACTTGTTGAATCCTCAGGTATTGGAGTTTCCTTGCTAAATGTCACATCCTGTTCATAGCTGTGGATCATTCTGGCAATGGCTTCTGGTATCCAGTACTCTTTTTACAATTCTTGTTTAGTTTTTCTTGGTTTCTCTGGTTTTCTATTCTATGTCTGGTTTTCTTTATGCTGGGTTTTCTGGGTTCATTCCCTTATTCCGTTCCTGGAATTCCCATTCCAGGATTCCTTTAAATGTTTGTTTTTTATGTTGCCACATCCGTTTCTTTTCCATGATTCCTTTTGCTTCAGTTGGTTCCTGCAGGCAGTTGCTCAAGCCATCTGCCCCTTTCTTGCAGGTAAGTGCTGTATGTGCTGTATGTGCTTTATTATGATTTGTTTAGCAGACATTAGGCAGAGTCTGACCTGCCAAATATGGGGTACATTGGCGTTGTGGCAGGCTTATGCAATGTATGATCATATAATGTAACTAAATCCCCATAGTTTTCACATATAGTACTTAGTTATGTCTCTTGTTTTGCCTATTATATCTTGTCTTGTTTTATTTTCTATTCCCAGTCCATGTACAGTCCTGTCCTGTCCTGCCCATGTTATGTTAATGTTTCCCTTATTTATTGTGTACATATTCTGAGTTTAGCTTCCTATCCTTCTGGGTTCTATTAGTTCTGTCTTGTTTTCATGTTTGGTGTCTGCTCTAGTCTTGCCTTGTTTCTGTACTGGATACATTCCTCCTGCAAAGCCTCCCTATTCAGCTCCTGGGAGGTCTGCTTATTTCAAAGCTCCTAGTTCCTGGGATCCGCTGAAGCTGCATCAGGGTCCTGATATGTGGCCGCACAAATGCTGGTGCTCAACACCAGGGGGCGTACGGTTACCCTGCACCAGACCCTGCTAATCTACTTCCACACTGTGACTCCTACATCCACATCAGGCTTACTGGGTCCCGGTCGTCCGACCGCCGCTCAGACAGTGCCTGGGTCCAGGTCACTGGACCGCCACCCTGACACTATAATAGCAAAGTGGGGAAACGCATAGGCTCCGGTGACCAGCCATGTTTGCAGGAAGGCATCCACATCCCTGCTCTCCGGATCCGGGAGCCAGCTGAAGAAGTCTGTCTGCTGTTGCGTGACGCAAACAGATCCAATTGAAATGGGCCTCTTAGATTCAATAGGGCGTAGAATATCTAGGGATCTAGCATCCAGTTGCTGCCGTCTCGCCAATGATCGGAGAACCAGTCTGCCGTGAGATTCGTCTCGCCCTGATGGAGATATTGCGAGGAAGGCAGAAGTCGAAGATCTCCTTCGTTATTTCCGACAATAGCCGAGATCGAGCCCTGCCCAGGCGGTTGATATAGCAGACTGACGATACGTTGTCCATCCTGAGGAGAATGCAACAGTAGGATCTTTTCCTCGCTAGACTGCGTATGGAGAAGGATCCCGCCAGGAGCTCCAGGAAGTTGATCTGACGTCCAGACTCCCCTTGTCGATATTCCACTGCTCGTCACGCCCCATCCACAGAGGCTGGCATCTGATTCCAGGACAAAAGCCAGCGAGGCTCTGAAGATAGCCTGACAATTCCATGCCTGCATGCTGTCCAGCCACCATCTTAGTTCTTCCATCACCTCCTCCATCGGCTTGTCTTAGGTAGGGTTCTGACGAAGGAACGAGGCCTTGAGGCGTTGCATCGCCCTGTAGTGTAGTGGCCCTGGGAAGATGGCCTGGATGGATGCGGACAGGAGACCCACTACTTGAGACCCACTACGCGAGCTAGCCTGCGAGGGAAAGGATTGGCAGCAGATGACTATGTGCAGTTCCTTGCATATGGCCGAGATCTTTGATGCCGGCAGACGTAGCGTGCCTGACGAGGAATCGATTTCTCGAAACCCAGAAATAGAATAGTTTGGGATGGAGTCATTGCAGCTTTTGGACACGAACCCTAGTGATTCCAGTAGATCCACGGTATAGCACATGTGTAGTGTTAGTCTGGACCTGTCGGAGCAGACTAGTCAGTGGTGTATTTAGGATTTGTGCTGCCTTGGGCAGGCTGGTGCTCGGGCACCCCCCCAATTAAAATTTTCCCCACCCCTTCCTGTCAAGGCCGCACTTTGACTGATAGATGCTCACTCACTGACAGACGTACACACTCACTGATAGATGCATACACTCGTTGACAGACACACACTCTCATATACACTGACAAACAATGACATATACACACACACTCACTGATTTTGACACACTGATAGACAAACACACACTATTGTGTCTGTGTACGGAGACATATAGAGAGTTGCTTACCTGAAGGGAAATGTGCTCTGCCATGTCAACATGCTCCGCGACCTCTATCCGAGCCTCTGGCGTATGAGAACGGCTGTCTGTAGCCCACCTATGGGTAAAACAGTTGCGGTTGTGAGGAACGGGGCCTGAGGGCCAGAATCGGCTGGCGGCATGGCCCCATTGGCGGCCAGCCCTACCAAATACCCCTCTAGTCGGGTTGCTCCGAAAGACCATCCGCATTGAAGTCTGTGCCTTAGTGAGTGAAGTGAAGACATCAACATTCTTGTTAAGCTCCTTTAGAAACGCTTCACTAAACAGTCTGCCCTGTGCCTGAGGTCTGGGCTCTTTTCTACCAACTTTCCATCTATGGGGAGCAGTGCTGCTTTGTGCCTCTCAGAGGAGAGGGCTACGTTTGTGTTTCCTATAAAGCAGAAACACCTCTGTTCCCATAGCAGTCTGGAACAGCTCCCTGGAGTAGAAGGTAGGTATCCAGCACTCAGAGGGTGATAGTAGCAGGGAGAGGGAGCCAGATGCGGTACTCATGCAGCAAACCAAAATGGCGCCCGTGCTTCGTGAGATACGCGAGGTCCAAGATGGCTGCTGACTCAGGAACCGTGAGGTGGCGTGTGACGAGAGCAATCTCGCCACATTGCATTGGAGAAGCCTGGTTGCCTGCCTGCTGCTTTTGGACTATGGACCGGCAGTTAAACGGTTAATTTTACTGTGCAGAAAGGTTTATTCATGCCTTTCTGCACAGCCGTTCCGTAGATTCTGTCTACCGCACGAACCGCCTTCTGTTAGCCTCCCCAGAGCCGTGGGGAGCCGGCAGGCGCTGTTAATTGGCCACCCAGACGCTAGCGTGTGCCTTCAATCTACCTCCCTGAAGCCGCGGTTAACCGTGGCTTAACGAGCGTGTGCAGTCAATTGACCACCCAGTAGCTGCGGTTAACCGCAGCTTAATTGACTGTTACTGGGTGGCCGCGATTACACTTAGCGGCCGCTAGGTGGCGGTGTTATGGAGCTCCCCGGACGGCCGTCGGTGCTCCGCCCGGAATCAGTGCACTAAAAGCGGACTCTTTTACGTGCAGGCACCGCTGAGCCTCCAGCCCCCTGGTTCCTATTCGTGCGATTTAGCCGAACACAGGTTAATTCGGTAGTTTGTATATGTGAATGTGTTAGATAGCTGTGCCATGGAGCCAATTCGTGTAATTAAAGACTCTGGCTCCATGGCAATTGAACTGTGTGAATAGGATCTGAGCGCTATTCTGTAGTTTTGTGCGCTCGGATTGCAGCTATCTGGGGATATGTGACATGTCTGTGTTTTATGTATAAAATGTAATATTATATGTTTTAATGTATTTTACTGTATTTGGGTCCCCACGTGTATAATGGAGTTTGCCTCTGTCCTGGGAGATAATTGAATTACTTCTCAATTATCTCCAGGATAGAGGGAGGGAAATTAGGATGCATTGTGGGGATGTTGTACTTCTGTGTGTCTGAAATGTGATACATGTCTGTCTGTGTTACAGTCTTCCATCTGGTCCCCTAGGGGAGTGTCCACCAGGTGGGAGACCTGCATAAATACTGGGCGGGTAGCCCTGAATAAACAGACCACTGCTTGACCCTCAACATGGAGCCTTGTCTCGTTCTTGGGGGGATTCACTGTATGCTGATAGAGACTGATTGCCAGGAGTGTAACCCGCTTGGGAGCTTTTCCTGTTCGTCTGTTAGCAGCTATTCGTGAGGTTTCGGTTCGGGAGTTTGGAGTGCTACCTTATTCCCTTGTATGCAGTTCGGGAGTTTGGTGCATTCACTTGTATTCAATTTGGGAGTTTGGTGTTCTACAGTAGCTGCCTTTATATCTGAAAGGGGAATATCGCCTAAACGGATTTTAACCCCTTGTCTGCTGAAACGGACCGTTACATGGCGCGATCCGGCAGCCGCCGGGTGCGTAAGCGCGCGTCCAGGAGAGGCATGAGTGTGCTGGCTCAGAGAAGGAAACCCAGTCGGAAAAGCGTATACTCGGCGGTGAGAGAAACCGCCTAACGCGCGAAAACCCTGCGCAACCTGTGTAGAGGGAGTGAAGGTGGGAAACCCAGGGATAGGGAGCCCCCCAGTAGAGAGTGTAGTAAGCCCAACCAGAAAATAAAGTACAGTATTAAGCAATATAGTGCCACAATAGACAATAAACAAAGGGGGGACAGTATACAATGAAAATATTTAGAAATAAAGCAATATACAGTATAAAATAAGAAAGAGCCAAAACTCTGACCTGTCTGCTGATGGAGCAGCAATGAAAGAGGAGGAGCTTAAGTCACTGTGGATATTATACTACCTACTGCAATTTGATTGGTTCTTGTTTATGTTTTATGTTTGCTGCTGTGGAGTTAGTAAAGAGAGTTTATCCAAAATATGAAGCCTCCTGTACACACACCCTACACCTATAATGGGTACAGTGTGACTAAAACATAAGAAATGTCCAGCAACCTACATAAATAGTCTGTCTGAAGTTCCAGGTGATGGTGACCTGGACAATTAATGGTCACATGCAAAAAATACAAAAATCGTGTAGACATTTATCCAGCATAGAGTACAAAAACAAACTGGTGGAGCACGAGCACCTACTCAAAGTGATGCTGCTGGGCCCTCTGGTTATGCTACACAGATAATAAACAGCAAAAAGTATACGTTTCAGGTCTAGCCCTCTTCAAAGTTGTTCAAAGTGTATTTTTATTTCCATAACTGGCATGATTTCGACCAACTCTTGCCCCTTGATTTATTACAGGTCAGCATTACAAATTTTCAGCATTGGGAAACATTTACAAGAAAATTGCATTTATTAGTGCCTGTATCTAATCTTTTACACCATTGTAGAAAATCATCCAAGCGTGTTGTAAATCTCCCGCAGGTAAATTAGAAGTAGCAAAGGTAAATGGTATTTCTATAAATACTTCTGAAGAAGCCCCTGGATTGGGTGAAACGCGTTAAGTAAGAGACTATTTGTTTTTTATACAGGGAGTGCAGAATTATTAGGCAAGTTGTATTTTTGAGGATTAATTTTATTATTGAACAACAACCATGTTCTCAATGAACCCAAAAAACTCATTAATATCAAAGCTGTATATTTTTGGAAGTAGTTTTTAGTTTGTTTTTAGTTTTAGCTATTTTAGGGGGATATCTGTGTGTGCAGGTGACTATTACTGTGCATAATTATTAGGCAACTTAACAAAAAACAAATATATACCCATTTCAATTATTTATTTTTACCAGTGAAACCAATATAACATCTCAACATTCACAAATATATATTTCTGACATTCAAAAACAAAACAAAAACAAATCAGTGACCAATATAGCCACCTTTCTTTGCAAGGACACTCAAAAGCCTGCCATCCATGGATTCTGTCAGTGTTTTGATCTGTTCACCATCAACATTGCGTGCAGCAGCAACCACAGCCTCCCAGACAGTGTTCAGAGAGGTGTACTGTTTTCCCTCCTTGTAAATCTCACATTTGATGATGGACCACAGGTTCTCAATGGGGTTCAGATCAGGTGAACAAGGAGGCCATGTCATTAGATTTTCTTCTTTTATACCCTTTCTTGCCAGCCACGCTGTGGAGTACTTGGACGCGTGTGATGGAGCATTGTCCTGCATGAAAATCATGTTTTTCTTGAAGGATGCAGACTTCTTCCTGTACCACTGCTTGAAGAAGGTGTCTTCCAGAAACTGGCAGTAGGACTGGGAGTTGAGCTTGACTCCATCCTCAACCCGAAAAGGCCCCACAAGCTCATCTTTGATGATACCAGCCCCAACCAGTACTCCACCTCCACCTTGCTGGCGTCTGAGTCGGACTGGAGCTCTCTGCCCTTTACCAATCCAGCCACGGGCCCATCCATCTGGCCCATCAAGACTCACTCTCATTTCATCAGTCCATAAAACCTTAGAAAAATCAGTCTTGAGATATTTCTTGGCCATGTCTTGACGTTTCAGCTTGTGTGTCTTGTTCAGTGGTGGTCGTCTTTCAGCCTTTCTTACCTTAGTATTGCACACCTTGTGCTTTTGGGCACTCCAGTGATGTTGCAGCTCTGAAATATGGCCAAACTGGTGGCAAGTGGCATCTTGGCAGCTGCACGCTTGACTTTTCTCAGTTCATGGGCAGTTATTTTGCGCCTTGGTTTTTCCACACGATTCTTGCGACCCTGTTGACTATTTTGAATGAAACGCTTGATTGTTCGATGATCACGCTTCAGAAGCTTTGCAATTTTAAGAGTGCATCCCTCTGCAAGATATCTCACTATTTTTGACTTTTCTGAGCCTGTCAAGTCCTTCTTTTGACCCATTTTGCCAAAGGAAAGGAAGTTGCCTAATAATTATGCACACCTGATATAGGGTGTTGATGTCATTAGACCACACCTCTTCTCATTACAGAGATGCACATCACCTAATATGCTTAATTGGTAGTAGGCTTTCGAGCCTATACAGCTTGGAGTAAGACAACATGCATAAAGAGGATGATGTGGTCAAAATACTAATTTGCCTAATAATTCTGCACTCCCTGTATATGAGATTTTATTTCTATGTATTAATAAAGTTCAAGCTTTTACCATCTTCATCATCGGTCCTGTGCACTTTGAATCCGGTTTACTTCTGATATCCTTTGGTGGGGAGCATACCACCATACGCTGTCAGCACTAGAGCAAGGCATTGCTCTGGAATCTGTAATTAGGATACCTAATTTTCTCAAAATATTACCACTGTACTGTACATATTATACCATTGCAATCTATTTTTTATTCTTTCTACATATACGATCGAGGAAAATTGGATACCGTAATATACCACGCTCCTTATATCCCAAGACGGGGATTGTACCGTCCAGGCGCTATACGGCAGAGCTCTAAGTAGCTCTGGAAAGTGTGAGTTAGTCTTTCACTTGGCTTTTATCAATTTAATTTACGTTATTTTATTATTGACATACTGCACTATTATTGTTCTGTATTTTATTTCTTTTGAGGATTATATACACCACCATACCATTGGATGTCCTGTATGTATGTGTATATTATTGTAATATTCTATTTACCTTCAATACTTCTTTGGCGTGGTTTACCACTCTGTTTTTGTATTTCTGGTCACTAATAGCAGGTTTTGGGAATTCCTGCTGGTTCACTGCTGCCTTACACATTGTTATTTTAGTGAGCGCCTACATATTATAATTTTTTTTTATTTCTATAAATTGCTGTATTTATAAAGATTGCATGTGGAAATGGAATACATTTGCACCAGAAATGATACCCCTGTTGTGGGCAGGCGTAGTGCTGATGTATTCCCATACCTGTCTCTACTTTTTACTGGACTGCGGCTGATTGATAAAGTATCTGTCTCTTCTTTTAGTAAGTAGTGTTAGTTTCCCCTTTCCCTCTAACCCTCCAAATTGATCAATTGACAACGTGGGTGAAATCTCGCTGTTGGTAAAGTTGCAACAGGAGAACATAGAGCTGATATCTAATAATTGCTACTTTGAAGGCTGTACAACAGGAAAATTTTTACAATTGAACTGTACATCCAATGCACTGATACCGCGAGTCAGACTTGCAAATCTCGTGGACCTTTTAAAAGAAATACAAGGATAAATCTTTCTATTGCTTCTGCTGTTTTTTCGTGCACTTGGTCTTTTTCAAGCTCGTTTTTTTTCATTAAAGTTACTGTAGCTCAACTCATATACATAAAGTGCCAAACTATTAGTTTATTTGTACATTCACATTATTGAACAAATTATCTTGTACATTGTAGTGAAATACATGCAAATATAATTAAAATACTTATTTAATATCAAGGCAAGTTTGATTTTGAGGAATTGTTGACACTGGAGTGGTGAGAATGGGAGGTCTATGTCAGCCTGCTTAAGTAGTTTGTCATATGAATAATTAAAACAAGTTAAATTAAATTACTTTGACTGAAGATAAAAGCTTTCCCAGATCATTCTAGGGTTTGATTCCATGCCACAGGGGTCAGATGGATTCCGCAGACAGTGGGAGCTTTAGAAATCTGAGTACAGACACAACACACAACTTGGTTGTGCTTTGTATTGTTTCAGTGGGTGTCCCTGTCTTAGAAAATGGTTCAGTATCAACACAAGACACTGGATTACATTGCTGCCTTCATCTCCTTTACATTGTAATCAAAGATTTGAAGAATGGGAGCATATGGTGAGAGGTCACAAGGCTGCAGGCGACTGGGTCACAAGCTTGTGATCTGAGACTCAGCTCCACCCTAAAAACAACTGGAAGTGTCAGCTTCAAAGGCAGTGGAACCTGTTTGTGAAATACGGTATCATAAGGACCGTAGTAACTTTGATACATGGTAACTAGAGAGGACTCCATTTATTTCACTGTCATAAAGCATGCAATGCGAGGAGAATTACACTGCTTAAGTGTTAGTCCATGAAATCACCTAGCAAAAAAATAAATATATATATTGTGCTCTCTCAGCAAATCCCAATTGACCTGTAAAGACATCAGTGGAGCCAGCTGTCAGAGCCTCCAACTTTATGCCAAGAATATGTCAGTTGTTTAAATAAAAAAAAAATGTACATGGGGCTATATAGATAAACAAACAGTAAAATAAAAAAAATATATAGAATTAAGCAAGATGCCATGATGAAATTGATCAAGTATAGTTTATTTTCTGATCAGCCACATATTTAATGTTAATAAGGAAAATGACTCAATGATATATGAACTTTGAAACAACTAAAACTCATAGTTGAAAGATTTTAAACTTTAAAGGAAATTGACGGCTGGCACACAATTTGCAAGTTTGTTTTACTTTGTATAAATGCCTTAAAGGTTTGCTCCAAGCATCATAGCCACTGCTGCAGTGATGTGACGCTACTTATATAGTTGGCAAGGCGATCCAATATTCTCTTGTTAGCGCCTTGCAGTAAGGAGAACGCTGATCGCATAAGGCACAGAGAGGGTGCCATATAACTTCCAGTTTGACATGGTTCTCATAAACCCCGCGTCCCCATTCACGTACGTTTTGGAGTCACAAGTGTAATACGGACCAATGAGGTCATACCTAACACTATTTAAAGTTCTTTGCCCACATTTACTGTGCTCTATTATTATTTTTGGTGGTTCAGTGCAGATTTAGTGAAGTCCATATTCCTGTCTGTTATTTACCTTGCCTAGTTCTTTACATTGAGTATACCTGTAACCAACAACTTGTTTACACGTCTTCCTGATATTCTGTTTTCCTGAACCTGGCTAGATATTTATTTACTCTGTCACCCTGATCTTGGCTTTTGACTATGACTATTTGACTATGATTTCTCTCTTTCGTAGAACCGAGCCACTCTAAGGTCCGATAATATGTCTATTCTATTAGTCTATATTTGTTATCCTAAATTATGCCATTTAGGGCATATTACTGTGAATAGTGGAGGAGTACACTGTCCTTGTTTTGCAATATTGTGCCCTCTTACCTGTATCTCCGCCAGGCACTAAGGTTTCTCTAGGGCTGCTGGCGATGCCAATCTCTATGAATGCTTTCAGCCTCTGAATAAAACTCAGTGTGTTTTATAGACAGACATCTTGAACACTTCCAATTACTGAAATGGTCAGGGTGCTGCCTTTTCTGTCAATCGTCTATGTTTTACATCTGTAGAATAACAACAAATAGTTGACATACAAAATATTAACAGAGACAGGAGGTAAAAAAAGGCCCTGCTCAAACGAGCTTACAATCTATGAGGAAGGAGTATAGACACACATGAGGAAAAACAGTTTTTCCATACTTCAGGAGTATAAAATCGGAGGGCCACAAATTTGCACTGCGACAGATGCTAAGCACGCTCCGAAATCCAAATATACAGATTTGTAGATTCTTCAAGGATAAAACTACTACTTTATTTGCAGTTAGTAAAAACATTTTACGGCATAGAATGAATGTACAAATAAATAAGTGGTACAGTGGATACAAAGTATTAGCAGCATTACCCTGGTCTTATCCTCCCCGTTTAACAGGTTTGTGCTCAAACGCACTTATTCATTGGCACACATATGGATAACAGTATGTCAGAGGAGAGAGGGGTTAAGATGCCCTTGTCAAAATCAGCCAGTGAAAGTGGTGTGTGGAAGAACCAAACTGTGGAAAGAGAAAGAGTGAGCTTGGCTATGGAGATAAGGGAACTAAGGTGGGTGGGGGGCAATTGAAATGCGAAGAGCATCATCCATGAAGATGGTAGGATTTTCTAAAGAGATGTTTTTAGTGACTTGAGACTAGGGAACAGTCTGATGGTACGTGGTAGGGAATTCTATAGCAATGTGGCAGCTAAGAGTGATATTTTTTCAAAGCCAGCCATGTTGCATGTGATACATTTTTCATGCATTTCTGTGAATTGTTGAAATTACTACCTGAACTGAATCCTTTAAGTCTATCAGGATAAGGTGTGGATCCTCAGTAAGATACAAATCAGCAAACTTGCCAAAGGCAAAGAGGGAAAATAATAGATGGACATATTACCATACCTTAGAATGACCAGTCTTGATGATTAGATGAAAATTAAAAATATCAGTACTAAATCTATCTATTGAATCAAACAAGGAGGTGTACATAAAATAATAACAACAAAACAATAGTCAACATGAAAGTCGAAGACAGGGCTGATAACTGGAAACTGGAACTCATGGTGAACTTGACGCAGCAGCATCCAAGTTCGAGCGAGAACCCTTGGGTGCGGTTGAGATTGACACAGATGACTGAGGACCTTGAATTGACTCTGATATGCTTGTCACCAGGACTCCAAGACCAGATTCCTCAAAAAACTGAGAACACGAATTGGCTTCCTCTGTTTGAGGCTATTTTTGTGAGTAACTGATGGTGTCTGACTATTTATTTTGTGAACACTTGCATAGTTCAGAAAAGTTTGGAAAGAGGAAAGAAGTGAGCCATTCTGTAAAATCTGGTGGTAAAGCAACTGGACAGAGGCAGGTCTACCAAAAAATCCATGGAAAGGTGGGCCAATGGACATTTGGGAATAGGTAGTGGGAAGACTAGGCACACATGGAACGGAGTGTGCAAGTTTGTTCTGCATACAAGTGGAACTAGTAGCGACAAAGCCCCTAAAATCTTTAGTTAGTTCTGGTCATCAAAATTCTCTTAGGAGTAGAGAAGTAGCTTTGTGAATGCCCATGAGCCTATAAAATCTAGAAGAGTGAAAGCATTCTAAAAGTGGTTTTCAAAGTGGTTTGGACACAAAGAGTTTTCCAAGAGGAGTATTGCTTGCTATTTTGAGAAGCCCAGATGTTTGAAAGAAATTTGGAGAAACTAAACCTGTTCCTCTTCAGTACCGAATTGGACAATGTATCTGCCTTTCCATTCCAAGTGCCACGCCTGTAGTTGGTTATATAATTAAATTTAGATAGGAATAGAAATCACCTTGCTTGCCGGGAGAACAGGCTCTTTGCCTCACTGATGTATATGAGGTTTTTATGATCAGCGAAGATAAGAACATGAGAAGAGAACCATCAGGAGAACTACCATTGTTTAAGCCGGTGCTGCTGCACTGAGGCCATAGGGGGCACCTGAAGACATATGCCTCTGGGGTGGCCCAAATTGCATAGGCCACCCGACCCGATAGGCATTTGTCTTCATGGGCCTGTTCGCGCACAGTGACCAACAAAACTATGTATAGCTCTAAGACCCTGATGAAGAGGCCAGTCTGCTATAGCAGATAACTTCTCGGGGGCCATTTGGAAACCAGAGGAGGATATGATATACCCCAAAAAGTGTATATCCTAATTTACAATATAACCTATTCTCCAGTATACTGATGAGAAATTGGCATACCTGTAAATCATGAATATATTATTATTGTAATAATTATAGTATAGAAAATATGAGGATATAATATTAACAATCACACAGGACTGCAGGAAATCTCTGGCTTTGGCATTGCAAAGACTGTAAGACATCATATATTCATAGTGTCTGCATGTGTTAAAAGTCATCTTATGAGGGGGTTGGGGTAAACATGTTTTACAGTGATTTTATTAAGAGCACAATAGTCTATACAGTAAAATACCCCCTTTCTTTTTCACAAAGAAAAACCCTGCTACAGCTGGGGAGGAAGCATTGTGTATAAATCCTTTTGTTAAAACTTCTCACATATATTCCTCCATAGAGTTGTTTTCCGCAACCAGTAAAGGATCAATTCTACCCCTAGGAGGACTAGTACCAGCTACGAGATCAATAGCACAGTGATAGGGATGGTGGGGTGGTAATTTGTCGGCTTCTTTTCTTTTTACAAAATAAAAATCGGGGGTTGGGGTTTTTACTCCCATATGATCCTAGGGTTAGGTTTAGTGAACCAGGGAAAGCTCAAGACTATTGGATAGGAAGGGGAGGAAATTATTTGCAAGCAAATTTCTTCAGAAAGCAATACACCCACAAAGATGTGAAATGGAACCATCTGCTCAGAAATTATGGGATCCTAATGCGCAAGCACTGTGATCGCTGCGGCGTTAAGGTGGCATTAACCCTGCAATGAAAAACGGCAATAATTACAATTGCAGGGTTAATGGGCCTGGGAGCTGAATTGATCTGGGTGCCTATAGTGTAACTTTAAATAATTAATAATATTTCCTACTTTGGCTCTGTTCAAATGAATGAAGAACATGTTTTACCTGATTCAAGAAAGCCCTACATTTATGTGTGTCACCCCATTAAGGGAAGTATTAGAGAGATGCAATGTTGGACATTTGTTGCCACTTTCCCGAGAGGGAGGTGATGAGGGTACTATGGCTTGTGGAACCACAGGAGGGCAAGGTTGACTAGGAGGAGGAGCAGTATAAGCTAGTGGCTTCTGGAGAGTCTGTTACGAACATATCTGCACAAGGCACCCATGCCACTCACCTCCTTCGGCTGAATAGGGAAGACCAATCAGAAACATTGTTAGCCTAAATACAGTTAATTTGGGCCCTTGCCATTGCACGATCATGGTTTCTGCCTTGATATAATTTTGTGCTTATAGTTTTAATATTGACCTGGCTTGTATATGACTTTGTGTATTTCTGATCCGGCTTGTTATATCTATCCCTGACCTTAGATATTCCTGACTCTGTCTTTTTCTGTATTAACATAGTCTGGCCACTCTAAGGCCCGGTAATACATCTTTCTAGAACCTCTGTTTGTGGGATTTGTAAGTTTGGTTGCAACCCCTGTGACAGCTATTTGATATATTCTGTGGTACTGTTCTTCCAACCCGATCTGAAAAGATGCTTATTACTGTCTTATACACGCAGGATTCACAAATGGCCCTTTTGTAATGTCAGTATAATGTGACATTACAATAAAACAATAAAATCAAAAAAGTGCAAAAAATTTAATAAATACCCAACTAAATATCAACATTAGAAGGTGCAAGCTGCTAAGCACATGAAAGGTGATTCCTAAAACCTTAAAGTCGAGTGTGATTGAAAAAGTGTCAGCGCCCTATAGAAAACTTCACACATATAAAGAAGGTGGTTAAAAAATTGTAATAACCACCGTAAAGTCCAGTACAAGCAGATAGACAGTGTGTGGATAAAAAAGTTTACCACTCTGTCGGAGCAGCTCTTGAGAAAGCCCGCCTAGTATGGGTGAAACGCGTTGATGAGCTGAGGAAAAAGGCCTACACTTACCAGTATCAGCAGAATACTTTATCGGTGCTCCAGCGGTGTTAAGTTACTCAATGCTAAGTTGTGGATACACAATACAATCTCATCTTGGTAATAGCATCAAAGATACTGTGATTTACCCTGATATTTTATATCCACCACTGTGGAGGTGGGAAACAGACTTTGCACTGAAGAACTCAAGTATTTCTTTTCCCATATTCCCCTTTTTTTTATGAAATTCAGGGGTTGAATTTTTGGCGCTGACACTTTTTCTATCATAATGTGACATTACGATAAGGCACTGAAGGAAGATGATAGGGGTGTATTATCAGACCGTAGTGAGGCTGGGCTTAATGCTTAGATGGTAAAAGGAAATGCCAGTACTAAATCCATCTTTCAATTCAGACCATGAGGTCTGAAATAAATCAGTAACTACAGAACAATAGACAATATCAAAGGCAAAGACAGTGTCTGATAACTGGAAACGGTAACCAGTCGAAGTCAGGAATGTAATCAGGAACGAATGGAAGTGGTGCAAAAATATAAAACAGGAGGCATTAGCAATGGAATTTGCCTGCTGGTTCTACTGGTTTCCATGGTGATTGATGATTTTAGAACTTTAGACTATAACAAAACACTTTACTAAATCTCCCCCATTGCCTTGTATTGCTTACACACTTCACACAGTCCTTACAATAATATTTTGGGTATCTCTGTAACATTGGGCCTGTGCCCTATAACTCATCAACCCATCTGCTCAGTCACTTACGTCAGCTGTTAAACCCAGGTACTAATTCATCTTGCGCTTGGTAAGGGAGGGGTTCTCACATAATACAACAGCAACCACCATTAATTAGGAAACCATATGCAGACAAAAAGAACAACACAACAAGGGAAAATAGTACACATGAACGTAACATATTTAGATTGTAAGCTCACAGGCAGGGCCCTCTACCTTTTGTATTGGTCTGCTTATACTGTATTGTCTTTTTCTCAAGTGTACAGTGCTGCAGAATATGTTGACGCTTTATAAATGCCAGTAGTAATACTAATAATAGCACACATGCAAAGGCGATCTGAAAATCAGGAGGATCCCTGACACTATTGACTCTGGTGAACTGCCACAATTTATCAGACGGCTAATGTCCGCTACCATGGCACCCAAGCAGACTAAGAACCTACTGCTGGAAAGAATTTACCACTTGCCCGGGAACCCCAACAATGAAACCTCTGCTCCCAGAGATGTCATTCGGAGCCTTAGGTCACGATCTGACAAAGAAGCTTTTTTTGGCCACAACCAAAAGCCAATCACCATTTATATTCAAACAACATAAATTCAGCTTCTTCCAAGACCTCAGTAGATCGACGCTGTAATGGCGTGCGTCTTTAAAAGAAGTGACGGCCCTATTGCAAAAAGAAAGAATCCCATATAGATGGGGCTCGCCACGGGTGAAACAGAACAGGCAACACTTAAAGATGACTTCTGTGTCCCAGGCGGACTCTTTCCTTCAGTCTTTGGGACTTACAAATACCACTGCCTCCAAGAGAACCAAGTCTACCCACCCCTGGGATGTGGATAATGTGGCGATCTTTACTCCTGCAGACTCTATGGCTCTGGGATGAGACAACATTGGGGACTTACCTGCACCCATTCACCTGGGCTATCCCTATCATTTGTATAATTGTATTCAGTTGAAATAGATTTCTATTCTTTATTTTTCTTTTTTTTTTATTGCTATGCCGCTCAGTTATTATATGCCCTCCAGTGGTCACCCGACTACTCCGAGCTTCTTAATATCAATATATATATAGCTACCAAGGTGACTTACCCGCTGGTCCCCCCTCCCTAAGCTCTGGGGTTATGGCGCTTACTACTACGACCTGTGAGTTAGGTCACCTAACTATCTCCCACAGCCTTTACCATACCTAGCTTAAGTTCCCAATGCAAATACCTATTTTGCTTTACTTTTTGTCTTCATCTGTGGCCACAACTGTATTGCATTGTCTCGTTAGCTTGTGAACTAGAAAAAAAAGAGTGCAGTTTTTTGTATTACAACACGAATCTGATTGTTCATCTAATTATATGGCTTTCTTGTACAAATACAATATCTAAAAAAAAAAAAATAACACACATGCAAAACAAATAAAAAATGGAAACTCAGGATACAAGGCAAGCTATGGAATACAAGGCAGAGAGGAGGCACACAGTAGGCATCTGGATCCTGGTGTTCAGGATACAGCAAGCAAGGCTCAGGAAACAGACACCAAACCTTAACCAATCAAAATATGGAGGTGATAATTAACAAGTTATGGTGAGATGGGAAGAGAGTCAGATCTCCTCAGTCAGGGTGCAGCAGGCTGTAACAGCACCACAGCAAGTTAGTGACACTGTGAGGTAGTGAGTTGCTGTTTCTACACATGGTAAAACTGAATGAGAAGTAACACATGGTAAAACTGAATGAGACAAAGCTTGTATGTACGTAGTGGGGAATTGCGATGCAGCCTAGAACAAAATCTAACCCCATTAAACACCCCCAATAACGACAGACCACTTAGTATGGATGAAACAGGCCACAGCATTTATTATCACAACTAAATTACTGCATAACACATCCATAACTTTATTTATTAAATCTCTTCTTTTCTGTAACCAAAACATTAGACATAAATAAGCATAAATTAACATATATACATATATAACTCCACCCATAGTGTTATACAGTGACCCAACCGTCCTTGCCAATAAAAACATGGAGTGGTTCCTAATCACCACTCCCTCTCACCTCCCCCCTCGTCATAAAAACCTTCCAATGCCTGCCATCAGCCGACCTTATCCACGCTCGATGGGCACGAGACCTCAGGCAACCTAAAGTTAAAACCTTTAGAGCAGGGGAGGTTTGAGACCTTAAAAAACTTGTTCATCTCATTCCATCTACTTAAACGTAACCTCAAACTCAATTGGCAAGGACATACCCCCGGCTAGCTGCGACAAATTATAGTAGAGGGTGGGCGGGAGGGAAACTGTTTGCTGGCCCGAATCCCAAGTGGCACTGAGGTAAGACCTCCCCCACACTGTCTTACACAAAACATAATCACACCCACAGATTCTTCACAACCAATCCCATGCATCTATCCCCACACTCCTACATGTGCCCTTGTCCGCTTAGCTGCGCTATCTCCCCAGGGCCTTGTATGTACGTAGTGGGGAATTGCGATGCAGCCTAGAACAAAATCTAACCCCATTAAACACCCCCAATAACGACAGACCACTTAGTATGGATGAAACAGGCCACAGCATTTATTATCACAACTAAATTACTGCATAACACATCCATAACTTTATTTATTAAATCTCTTCTTTTCTGTAACCAAAACATTAGACATAAATAAGCATAAATTAACATATATACATATATAACTCCACCCATAGTGTTATACAGTGACCCAACCGTCCTTGCCAATAAAAACATGGAGTGGTTCCTAATCACCACTCCCTCTCACCTCCCCCCTCGTCATAAAAACCTTCCAATGCCTGCCATCAGCCGACCTTATCCACGCTCGATGGGCACGAGACCTCAGGCAACCTAAAGTTAAAACCTTTAGAGCAGGGGAGGTTTGAGACCTTAAAAAACTTGTTCATCTCATTCCATCTACTTAAACGTAACCTCAAACTCAATTGGCAAGGACATACCCCCGCCACAACCCCGCTGTTTTACGCCTAAATCAGCGGGGGACCCCATCACAACCAGCCATGGCCTGTTCCACCACTTCACGCAGCGCTAGAGTAACAGAGGTCAAGTCCGACCTCCAGCAAGCGCACCCCTCCCTTCGAGATACCCAGGCCACCTTTGGCCAAACCCAAAATGCGAACCGGAAGTGTTCATGTTTTAGTTATTCATTTTGTCCGTCATACGTTTAGTCATTTTTGTTATGGCCATGACAAACCTAGAAACCCATCTATTCTGATGACCGACGGCAGCTCACCAGGGCACTCACATTGCGGAGTGCACTGCCAACAGGAAAGGGCGATAGGCGCAGCCTAGCCCCTGGGAACCTCAGGGAAGAAACAGAATGCGTAACATGTCCCGACCGAAGAGCACCCAAGTCCTAAACCACCACCGACCCACGTCATTCCACCCCCGGGAGGACAAAACCCCTGGTACCCCATGAGGCGGGGCAGCTGACCCCGTATGAGGAGGAGCCACACTCCCTTCACGTAGCCGGAGCCAGACCACTGAACCTCCGCCATTCGAGCCCTCCGAACCATCGGCGCAGGCACGCCCAGCCTGGCGGCGTCTGTAGCCGCCCCCAACCAAATTAAATGCCCTTTGAATTCCCCACCATCCTTATCCAGGAAGTCGAGCCCCCAAGAGGAAGACCCCAACTAGATGGACGCGGGGTTGAAAAACCCACCTCCGAGAAACAAACCGGGGAGGAGGCCGAACAATCCCAGGGACGGAACAGTCCTCCCAACGAAAACAGGCAAATGACGGAACCCTGCACCGCCCCCGATCGGAACGGTATATTACAGACCATCCTGGAAACCCATTACAGCTTGCTAAGACAAAATACAAAACAGTATATCTACATATGATACCTCCAAATTAGTGACAATGGCATCTAGATACACCCACACTTATCTGGTGCAGTTACAACAGCCTCTCAAGGTCGTGGCCCAGTTCCCGACCTTTACAACATATACATAGACACATAGGGGAATGAGATACGGCTGTACATAATCTAAAACAGGAACAGAAAAAAATAAATAAATAAATAAATAAATAAATAAAAATTACCTAGTGTAATACCGCAAAAGAAAAGATAATGCGCTGATACAAGATTGCACTCCCAAGATCAAAGTGAATAAATCACCAGAACAAGTGCCTGCCCGGATAAGCTTGGGCGGCTGGACGTCTCCACTCTCCACTGGAACTCCAAGCGGACCAAAATGGAATGAGACTTCAATAGAGGTAGGTAGAGACTTCCACAGCTTGGTAGGAGCCCAACCATCACCCCGTGCATCCCACCTACCCCAGGAGGATGCAGAAAGTCAACCCTGCAACATCCAAGAATTGTACAGATTCTATCGATGAAACAGCCAACCTCAACCAACTTACCCTTCCCGACGACAACAGCCATCGAGCTGCGAAACCTGAAGGAAGTCCATTCCAACGCTTACTCAACGGAACCAAACATGTATATGAGCAGCCAAATCCCGGAACCCAAAAAGAAACGTACCCATCCGTCCCGAACCCTCCAACCTAACTAGAGCGGGCCCCACGCCGCCCCAGAGATTGCCTACGGACCACCGTGACACCTCCACCCGAGTACGCTCTATAATGAACAAGACAGAGCATCGGCCATCGTATCGGTAACCACCGGACAAACCCTGACCAGCCGCCCCTAGACTCAAACAGCACCGAGCCAGAGTACCAGAGTACCGCCGGGGTATAGGGTACTGTAACATGCGAAGACAGCCAGCATCACCCCACGATGGTCCCCGAGGAAAACCCACCCCCTTGTTCGTGAGCTGGGTACCACATGCCTACCATGCCACCAGAAAGGGGGACCTCCAAGAACACCAGAGTCCGTCAGAGCCAGCGTATTGGGCAAGAGGCAGCACACCACCGAGACCCAAATCCCCAAAACCTACTGCGGCGGCAAAACAGTTGGAAGCCAGTGGAAAGGACTCAGGGGCCAGATTGCACAAGCCAGCGTTAAAAGAGGCCCCTGCAGGAACCCCATACAGTCCCAAGGGCAACCCCAACAGGCAAAGCCCAGCTTTCCCAGGAGAGACCATGAGTAGCGCGGCCGAAACCCACAACGCCCCTCCAAACCACAGACGCCTCCTGCCCGATGCCCCATACCGCAGCCAGGGGCACCGACGTTCCCCTTACAGGAATTGATCCCACTATCCAGAGACAAGAGCACACATCCCGACCCACGGATAAGGCCCGGGCCACGGAACTCCGAAACTCCAATCCCAAGAAAACACTGTAGCAGTAGAGCGCGTACATGCACCACTGACGGTCCCACACAAGCGACATCGGGAGCAACTCACGTGGAGGCACATAGCCACCTAATCCTGACCGTCAGAAAAACACAGCCCGAAACCACAACTCGACGGGCATACCGGCAGCAGCCGGAAAACCGATTCTACAGCCGCCTTCGTCAGCCCTACCCACGCAGACCGCTGTGGTGAGCCACCAACTCAAAACCCAGCCCCGGAAAGAAACGACAACTGAGTAAATAATGAATCAGGCTACATCAACCCCGTTCCTCCATGGGCACCACATCCCCCAGGGGGGACCCGCAAAGTGGACCCCAGGGGCCCACTAAACGATCGGGAAGTCAGCTAACCGAGCGCTCTTGGTAAACTGGACCCACATCACCCGAAAGGAGCACTCTGAGGGTCCTGCTCCGAGAGCACCCATGTCCCCACCCCGACAGATTGCAGAGAGGACGAGAAACGCACCGTGCTGAGGCACCAGGCGAGTCCTAAGTATCACCAGAGGCCGCAGTCCATCCCGCCCCAGGCCAAGAAGGGGCGCACCGCCAACGAAAGTGCAAAACGTACCTCCACCAACCCAGCTCTGACAGCAGCGCATTCTCGGGGAGCCCTCACCCCGACCATGCTATCCAGAACACAGGGTGCATTCGAACATGCGCCATGGGGCGCTACCGTCCACGGCACGTACCCCATGACCCACCCGGAAACCTTAATGTTCCTTTTTAGTCAAGGCACCCCCGAGGCAGGAGGGAACGCCCCTGCAGTAAAAAGCCCCTCCCCCCATCTGCACCCTAGCATTGCGCGCAAGCCAAGCGAGCCATAGTAGCTCAGCAACACCCAGAGTCACGCGAACCCTGGACGCTGCAGGAAAGCGCACTTAAACATACGATACATATTGACAATTAAGGGGGAGGGGGAAGCGGCGTACTTGGATTATATTTCAGGTTCTCTTTTTTTTGAACGTTTAACCTCCTTCCTGTATTTGTCATTGTATTTTTATCTCTCATCATTTTTTTTTATTTTTTTTTTTTTTATTTTGTTATTTTTTGTGATTTATTCCATGTGGCAATTTACAGATTATTTCTGTCCTGTAATAATTTGTTTTTATCTTTTTTTTTTTTTTTTTTTTATTGTGTGCAAGAGGACCAGACTGAATAAAGGAAGGAACAACGTATGCACGCGAAGCGCGAAAAGGAGGGGGGAAGCGTACTCACCGGTCGCAGCCTGGCGATCCAAGCCCGGCACTGCGCTCACAGAAGGCTGAGGCGAAGAAACAGCAGTCCCAACATCCACAGAAGACATCAGCTCTGATCCAGGCGCCACCTGCTGGACGGTCCATGAACTGCAGCGGTATCCTGAGAAGAAGCAGCAGAGAAGATGAGAGCCCACGCCCCAGAGGAGATGGCCGAGGTAAGTGACCTACATGGGGGGGGGGGGGCAGGCTTAGTAAGGGGGGGGGGAGGGGGGGGCAGAGGGGAGAGACAGAGAGGGGGGGGATACAGCAGAAAAGGGGGAACAGGATGGGAGAGGGAGAGGGGGGGAAATTAGAGCAGAAAAAGGGGGGGGGGGAAGGGGGCCACCGAAGAGGGGGGTGGGGGGTGGAGAGGAAACCAGGCAAGCGGAGGGGGGGGGGACCAGCCAAGGGGGGCCCCCAGCGGAAAGGACAGCCCAACAGGGGAAGGAGGGAAAGAGGGGGACAGGTGAGACAGCCCTGGGAGCCTTCCTCCTTGGCAGAGGAGGCTCCCGACGAGCAAGGGGACCCCCCCTGGACTCCCCACGGCGGTACCAAGGTACCCCGCGCGGCCCGCAAGGGCCTACTCACCACCACACCACCCCGCGGGCCGCGGGGGGACCCGGACCGTTGCCGGGCGGCCGCCTGCCGCCCGGATGGCTGTAACCGCCGCCCACCGCCCCCGGACCGCAATCCAGCACAGGCGGCCGGGGCGGATGGTGAAATGAGGAGAAAACATGTAGGCCGCGCGGCAGCCGCACCAGGAGGCCGCGCGGCGGTGGCAGGCCGCATCCCCGGCCTTGTAGCAATAGGCCGCGCGGCTGCGGAAGCAGAAGGCCGCGCGGCGGTACCAGGCCGCATCCCCGGCCTGGGAGTCCCAGGCTGTGCGCCAATGGAAGCGGCTGGCTGCGCGGCAGTGGCAGGCCTCGTGGCAAAAGGCCGTGCCACGCGCGCAGCCGCGGAAGGCCGCAAAGCACAGCAACTGGAGGTAGGCCGCGTGTCTGGAGCCCCCAGACACGCGGCCCGTTGATGCCTCGGGCCCGGGCTCCACCTCATCAACCGGGCCCGAGGAGTGGAATCAGGGGAGAGCCTGGCAGGTGGGTGGGAACGCCTGCCAGCGCTGTCGCGGCCCCCAGGGGCAGGGGCCGCAGGGGAGACAGCAGGGGAGACAGCAGGGGAGACCCCAGGGGGTGCTCCAGGGGAAGGCAGCAGGGGGAGGTAGGCCACGGGGGGGGCCCACACCGGTAGCCATACCTCATTAATGCTTGCCCATTGTATCCACAGGTGCCGGCCACAATCCACGCTGCAGCAGCCCTGAGGGAAGCCAGAAGCCTCAAACATCAAGCTGTGTCAATCTGCAGGCCCAGGCAAACAGGAGCAGGAGACAGGAAACTGTTTGCTGGCCCGAATCCCAAGTGGCACTGAGGTAAGACCTCCCCCACACTGTCTTACACAAAACATAATCACACCCACAGATTCTTCACAACCAATCCCATGCATCTATCCCCACACTCCTACATGTGCCCTTGTCCGCTTAGCTGCGCTATCTCCCCAGGGCCTTATGCCTAAAATTCCTAGTTTCTCTTGACAGGCAGTTTTAAACAAACATTGCCTGTTTCTTGTTTTTCAATTGTTTTTTTTTTGCACCTGGCAGTCAGCATAGAAAAAGCATATAGAGAAGAGAGTAAATGAAACAATATTTCTGTTCCTCCTCCTTATTTGCATTGTGTGCCCTGACTGTGCCTTGACTGAACTGGATTGTGGTAAAGGCTTCAATTTACTGAGCTTTCCAACTAATTAAATACTATCAGAAAAACTTTCGCAATGCTGTATCTATAAAAATTCTGATAGAATTTAATGGGGACTTCTGACAGATAAATAATTTGGAAATGTTTTCAATTGTTTTTCACATTTTGTTGAATGGAGGCCATAAGTTGCTAAATCTTTACAATCATCACATGAAAAACTACAACATATTTTACAGGTGATTTTTCAATATTTTATTAGGTGGTTTAATTTCCAGAGGAGTGTCGGTTCCCATTTAAGCTCTGTAAGAATGAGCACTGTTAGTGCGGTCTTCACACATGTTACTTCAAGGTCTGAAATCAGGATTTTACTTTTTTTTTTTTTACTAAGCTCAGAACTGGGTAGAATTGAAAAGGGACTTGTAAAATGCAGAACAAAACTAAAAAATATTTTCCTGTTTGTCTATTTTGGTCTGGAATTTACAATTAATTTTTCAATACTCCACAATCTCTGGTTTAGTGAGTGCTTGGAATAGGCCCAATGTACATGTACATATGGGGGGTGTCTACAGCCAGGTTTGCCATAAAAACATGTTACATTTCTACATGTCCAATTAAAAGTAATAGCATTATCCTTTTCACTTAAAGTATGTACTTGACACAGTAGCATAATGACAGCCTTACATCATTGAGCAACCTGCCTATGCATTGCTGCTAAATGGAAGTCATAGGGCAAAGCAACCAACTCCCACAAGCTTCTCGAGAAAGAGCAAACGTGTGCATTTCTTCTTTTTTCATTTTGAAAGTAGAATAGTTATTGTGATTTCTCAAAGTTGTCTAGCAATGAAGCGGTTAATTTTAGCTTTCTCCGGAATTGAAATCCCATACCAACTGTGCTTGTGTCTGTGCAATAAGATTCATGTACAAACCTGTCCTAAAGTTCAAGTTGAGCGACATGGGACTCACTTTGCCAGAAGCTGTGAGTAGTGTTGATCCAGTTTTGACCCTGTGCTAAATCCGGTGACCTCTTCATACAAATGTATATGTGCTCTGCCCTCTCTCTCCCTCTGAGGTCTTCTATGAGGCACTGAAAGCATAAATTACTCATACGTCTTAGTGTCAGATTTATTAGGACCCTTTCTTCCTAACACTTGTCTCCCTGGTGTATAACACTTGTGGTTGGCAGAGTGGTCCAGGCATTAAACTCTGTAAATGTGCTTGTTTTGATTTGTGGGCCAGCTAGCTACCTGTAAAGGGGATTCTGAGTCAGAGGAATGTTTCCATAGATTATAGGAATGCTTTTCACATTTTCTTTGTCTATGTACTGATTCTAAAACACAGCTCAGCGGTTTCCACAGTATTGACAATGATGGCCTGGGTCTCAGATAGGCATATCCAACAGAGCTGTCCAGGCTCCAAGACAACTAGGAATGGAGTTTCAATCCTACGCAGCACAGTGGGGAGGACATTTATCCAACCTGCTTTGAGTCCACAAATATTCATGTTTTCAGAGATAACAAGTAAAATAAATATTAAAGTCACTATGTCTTATATGATTAATTGAAAAAGTAAAGGAAATGTGTTTATTTTTAATATAACATTTTTTTTCTCAGATAGCATATAGCATGTTAATAGTATATATATATATATTACAATTAATATAAAGTGTTCAAGGAAATCTTAACAAATTGCCTTTTTATATCAGTATACAGTTTTTCAGCACTATCTTTCAAAGTAAAATCCATTAAAGGACAACTAAAGTCACCCAGGCAAACAGGAAAAAAAGTCTCCTGGCACTCAAGGCGTTCAAACTATAGGCAGGTAAATTCGGTCAAAAAAAGGATCAAACAGCAACGCTTCGACCTACTACGAGGTCTTTATCAAGTTTGTAGTAGTAGGTCAAAACTTTGCTGTTTTATCACTTTTTTTTACCCAATAAACCTGCCTATGGTTTAAACGCCTTGAGTGCCTGCAGACTTTTTTCCTGTTTGCCTTATCGTGGTGGGATTTGCTGGTCCTGCTTCTTTGCACCTGGTGTTGACTGGAATTGAATGCAGTTACTTTCTTAATTTTGACAAGTAAAGTCATCAAGGCCACTTCATCTCATTGAAGTGGTATGGGTGCAGTGGTCCTGTTATTTTAACCCTGCAGTTTTGTAGGCTTAAATACACCTCTAGTGTCTGTCAATGCATGTTGTCCTCCAGAACCAAGGTGCTGATAGAATTTTTTGGAGGAGCATGATGTTTGGCCATGCATACTTAGTTTCAATCCATTGATTCTCTATGAGGATGATGTCTTGAAGGAGGCTGCAGGAGTGAACCAAGGTGAATGGAAAGAAGAGAACCATTAGTCTAGAATAAACAATTGCAATTTTCGTGACTCTAGGTTCCCTTTAATAATCCATATATTCAGGCAAAATCACGATATAAATATATTCTTATTATAGTTATCATTTCCTCCCATAGTTTGTGTGTTATGCTAATATAATAGTTACAGCACTTTACCCTTTGATTGCCAGAGCAGTATAGCAGCTCAATCACCTCCTCAAAAAAATTAGTATAATCGCCAGAGCAGTAAAGCGGCACTGTCATACCCTCCCCCCTAATAAATAGTATTTAAAAAAGATCAAATCTTTATAAAATGCTCACAAAGACTGTGTTGGAATTCCACAGACATATCAATGCAGTCTAAAGATATACTGAAGCAAACTGTAGGGACTACCTTGTCTTATGTATTATTCCTACAACTGACAAAAAGGCAGAGCTAGCACTAATGATGGCTGAGAGGGAAAAGGCTTTGTTCATGGAGGCTCCTGCTCTCGAGGAATCCTTCGTAGATATCAGTGTAGTACTCTCATGAAGTTTCCAGACGCTGACAAAGATCCTGTGGAAAAAGATGGCCGCCACTGTATGGAACAAAGTACAGATAAGTAAAACTCACTATTACCTTCAACCTGCAGCAACCACCCTCAAGCAGCAAAGTCACCAAAATATGCAAAGACTCCAGAAGGTGACAGAGCCGCTCACTCTCTCCACTTTTACTGCAATCCCACTTATTTTTTACTTTCACATAAAAAAAAATATGCAAGCAGAGTTACGCAACTTTGGTACTGGTAGCTTTCATATACTTTAACTACCAGGGTAATGAGGAAGCCAATCACTGCTTCTGTCTGAGAACATCCTGGCCCCTTATTTTAGATATAGAATGCCTTTAGCAGTAAAAGAATCAAACATCAGCAGTGTAAGGTTCTAAGAATATGGCCACTGTCTCCTCAGTGCTTGTGTTCGAGTTTTGTAGAAAGTAATTGAGAAGGGGCTGGCCCTATGTGTTTGTTTCTTTTGGCTCCTGTCTCTCACTGAGAGGTTATTATTTCATTACATGAATTCTTCATCTCTACGATGCATGGCAGGAAGGAACAGCAGGAACAAAAGCAGACCACACAACTCCCACATCCCCCCAGTGCCCCGAAACTGACTGTTTACACAGTCGATAGGAACCTACTATCAAATAAAATATATTGCACAAATAACACATTTTAATGTAGGAACCTATCATAGCACTGTGGCGACAACTGTAACCTTTTTTTTCTACTGTAGGGACTTTTGCTACTTTGTAGGGACAACTCTTTTATTATAGAAAATTATAAAACTCTATGGGTACAAACCACTTATTTTACAATAGGGTCCTTTGTAACCCAACAGACACATCATTTAATTTGCTGAAGGAACACTTGGATCCAAATCCAAGTTTGCTGTCCAGAGCTGATGCTTTACTAAAGACAAGACTTGCCTCCAGGCTCCAGCAGGCTTCGAGATTAGTTTCGAGAACTGCAATTCGTCCGAATTTGGGTGATAGTTCGAATTCCCAAAGTCGGAGCCGAAATGTAGCCAAATCATGATCCAAACAACTCACAACTGACGGAGTATGTTCGTTTTGATTTGTGATTTGGAATTCCACCCATGGTGAAAAAAAAAAAAAAAAAAAAAAGATTGATGGCTACGGGTCAGTCACTAAATGTTGATTCTATTCACAGATCAAATTAAAAGTAAGTAATAAAGAGGAAAAGAAGAATCAGTAAAAAAAAAATAAAAATCAGAAAATCAATATTAATATATTATATATTTAAGAAATATAGAAATGTGGGTTTTTTGATTTTTTTTTTACAGCTTCAAATGTTTTCCCATATACATTTACTTTTTCTCACTGGATCTGCCATTCACTTTTTCTCACTGGATCTGCTGAAATGCTCCTATTAGTGTACTACAAAATATATATATTATGTATATATTTAGCAGTACACTGATTGGCCTATTTCTGCACCCTTTTGGTTCAACAAATTGTTTTTTTCTATACCACAATTCTGCTGAGCCCAACTGCCATATTAGAAAAATTCAGCCACTCTGAAAATTATTTTGTTTTCTGAGAATATGGTTCAGCCAAAACAAATGTCCTTGCAATGCAAAAGTCCAACAACATTACGTTCAAGTTATGGGCTTTGATTTATTATTTTTGGAGAAGCTTTTCAAATGATTTAATATTTTTGGATACAGTTTTAAAATGAGTTTTGCTAAATATTATATATATATATATATATATATATATATATATATATATATATACACACACACACACACACACACATACATATATATATATATAGACATAGCAGAAATGACCGCACTCCAAGGACTTTGTAGAGATTTTCAAATAAAATTTAACTTTTATTCAATCCATTTAAAAAGTCAACGTTTCAGCTCCCACATGGAGCTTTCATCAGGACAAAACATATTTTGTCGTGATGAAAGCTCCATGTGGGAGCTGAAACGTTGACTTTTTAAATGGATTGAATAAAAGTTAAATTTTATTTGAAAATCTCTACAAAATCCTTGGAGTGCGGTCATTTCTGCTATGTCTACATGATCCTTGCCAGACCACAGGATTACACCAGGAGTGCAAGCCCTCGCTATTTTTATATATATCTATATATCTAGGCAAAAAATCAATATATCTAGAAAAATACATTTATAATATTTCAGCATTTTAAACTTTTATCTAAAAAATATTAAATGATTTAAAAAGCTTATACAAAACTTTTAAATCGAGGCCATGCTGACACAACCACACCAATACAACGGTACAGATATATAACTTCAAAACACAATAAAATATCATTACTCAAAATGGTAAAGAGAGGCTCAGAAGAACACAATTAATAAAAATTTAGAACGTTCTGGTACCGGGATATATGAAATACATGCAAATTCTTGTTAAAGCTTTGTAATCTTAAACCTTCTGATATTACACCAAACATTTAGGATTACAATTATAATAGCGAAGGTGATACTGTCAGACAAAGATTATGTTACACCATCCTGTTACAATGTTTTCCACAATAAATATTTATATAGTAATGCAAATGCTGACCTGCTTGTCCAGGTGAAAAAGTAATGGCTGTTTTTTTAGGGCTTTTACATATCTTTTTACGTCTATTTGTAACATACCTGGCAATGTAACATATGGGGTTCAGTAAAGAGAGGAATGAATAGAAACTGTATGACAGAACAGCTCAACAGTCAATTAATGTTGTTCTTAGGTTCCATTTTCCCCATGGTTTTTGTATCTGTACTATCAGGGTAGTGAATAAAGTGGATATCTGTGGTTGGAGATAGACTTTTCAATATAAAGATAAACCAATATGAAATTGTGGGAAATTTTGCTAAAAAATGAAGGATAAATTACTACTGTTTCAGATCTGCTGCGGTGACAGTGTTTGGTAAATAACATGTTTACCTTTTCACACGATCATTAATATTTAATCATACATGTTGAGGTGTTTTGGTGCCACAATTTGGTATGGTCAGATGTTAGGAGTGTGGATAATCCGAAGGGTAATAACTTTAGAATAGGAAAAAACAGATTTGCTTATTCATCTGCAAATGTTTATCACAACTCTTCTGCTTTGTAAGTCTGTCGATCCCGTTCTCGTGGTTATGGTGCTTGGAGTGTTGATTTGATTCTACAAGATCATTATTTAAACTGTGTGATTCTAGAGAGAAATAAAAATGTATGTATATATCAACACTTCAAACCTAAGAATATGTTTATTTGAAATAATCCTTTCTGAACTGAAAGGACCACTGTGGGCACTATAACCGCTTTAACAGATTAAAGTGTTTATGGTGCATTGAGTCCGTCAGACCAGATCCTGTATTATTACTTATCAGTGTACTAATTTTTTAATAAAACTGGTGTGGTGTGAAGTGACGAATAGCCAGTTACTTAGAATGTCCACTAAACAGTGAGTAAACCCCAATGGGAACTGGTGTCCAAAGACTTCAGGCACAATGACCTCCTTAATCTGTTGTAGTGGTTATGGTGCCTACAGTGTTTATTTAATAGTTTGCATATCCATTATAATCAGTTTCCAAGAGTGTACAACATCTCTTTAGCACCCACTGCTATCTACTGGCATCCATTTGTTATTGACGGACAAAAAAAAAAAAAAAAACACACCCTGTGACGAGGGAAGATCAAGAATAAATGAGAGGAAGAAAGTAATTTAAAGGGTTCATCCAATGAGAAACTGCTGCAAACTAGAAGAAAAATTGCAGGAAATATAAAGTGTTTTCACATTTTAATATATCCCCAAACTGTAATGACGAGTTGTGATAAATCCCAGGGGCCTATAATCATTAAAGACTGTGATGACCTTTTGCAAATAGTGTCTGATGAGTGTTTAAGTGAAAGCGTATGTTGTTTTTAACAGACCTTTTGCAATTGAATCTATTGCAGAATATAACATTGGTGCTCACTCAATAGTTGACTGCTTGATCTAGCTAAACATAAAATTCTATGATTGAGCAAGGAGTGATGATTTTTGACATGCCCATGTTAAAACTACACAAAAACTGTGTAAAATGTATTTCTTAGAAAATTAAGATGTGCTTCTTAATAAGGAAGAGCTGATTCATCAACAACATGACTTAATGTATACAATATGTGCTGCAGTGCAAATGTCAATAGCTAAACACCGGGAGGTTGAGGAAGAGGATACTCTGTTTTTTTTCAACCCAATTAGCAAATATTGGGCTGCATTCAATTATCCAAAATTAAATGTATCTTTGGTAAGTGCACCAAGTCTAGCTTTACACAACTTACTTCTCATCTTAACAAGCCGTTGTTCAATTCTTTCCAGCTTAGCTTACCCACTTGGTATTGTCTAGACCAGAGGTTCCCAAACTTTTTAGGTACAAGGCTCCCCTTAATATTTCCTAGGTTGTATATGTACAGCGCAGCGGCATATACTGGGCCCCTGTTTGGGAGAAATGCTTGCCGTTCAAGCACAGATCCAGAACCTAATCTCAGGAGGGGCACTGGTAGATTATTTAAAGAAACAATCCAGGTACAATAACCACTACAGCACTTTGTTGTGGTTATGGCGCCAGTATTGCCGTAGGGCCCTCCCAGAGTAAGTAGTCAAACTGTTTAAGAACAGTTTGACAACTTACCTGGGATCTGCCAGGATAGGGGCTGTAGTAGGAGATAGGGGCAGTAGTGTGTCTGAGGGGTGCAATATGTGTGTGTGTGAGTGGTGGAGTGTGTGTGCACGTTTGAAGGGTGCTGTGTGCATGTGTGTGAAGGGTGCAGTGACTGTGTGTGTGTGTGTGTGTGAGGCAGTTTGTGCATGAGGGGTGCAGTGAGTGTACGGGTGTGCATTGCGTTTGTGAAGGATGCAGTATGTGTGTACGTGAGGCAGTTTGTGCATTAGAGGTACAGTGTGTAGGGGCAGGTTGTATGAGGGGTACAGTGTATGTGGGGGGGCAGTGTGTGAAGGGTACAGTGTGTGTGTATGGGGGCAATGTGTGTGTATGGGGGCAGTGTGGGTCTGTGGGGTTAGGAGGGCAGATAAATATATACTTTTATTTTTTCATTTTAATTAATAAAAGTTCAATTTAATTTTAATTTAAAAATAAATAAAAATATTATTTTAATATCCCCCCCCTCCCTGTTTACCTTTGCCTGGGAGGGGGTAACAGTACTAATCCCTGGTGGTCTGTTGGAGAAGTCCTGGTGGTCCAAGTGGTGAGAGTGAACTCTAGCAGTCTCAGGAGATTTGGAGCGTTGCAGCAACACTCCGAGCTCGCAAGAGGAGAACCCGGCAGAGCTGCAAGTTAGAGCTCCCCTGTGTCCTCTCTCCCTCCCCTGCCGGCTGCAGCATTACGGTGCTAGCGGGCTGGAGAGGGAGATCTCTGATCTCCCCTCCGGTCTTGCAGAGCTGGCAGGGGAGAGGGAGGCACGGTTCCTGGTGCTATGATCATAGCACCGGGAAAATATATTGTGGCACCCGTGTGCCCATCACAGCGCCCCAGTGCACCGTGGCCCACAATTTGGGAGCTGCTGGTCTAGACAGAGTAGGCAAACTTCGGCACTCCAGATATTGTGGACTACATCTCCCCTGGTGCTTTGCCAATATAGCTTTCAGAGCATTATGGGAAATGCAATCCACAACATATGGTGAATAGTATTAAATGTTGTCTACCCATGGTATAAACTGCTAGTAATTTTATGGTAGATATATTCAAAGTCAGAAAACTTAACTGGTGAAAATCTACAGACCCAATGACAGATTCCCATGACAGTGATATTTCTTGAGAATCATTGTTAACATTGCTCTCTTATTTCTGGTATTTTTATTGTGCTAGTAAAAGATGGTATTGATGTCTTCTCAGTTTCAGAATAGTAAGGTTTAACCCTTTAACGTCATTCATTTCCATCCCGACACAGAACATGTAAGCCATTAGAAAATAACAGAACATTTAGGCTATTTGAAATGAGAGCAATGTGGAGTGTTACGACTATAACAAACTTACTTACGTATACATTAAAGTCTGAATTGTAAAGATTGAAATCCAAATAACATTTTGGCAAAATTAACTGAACTGGTACAATTTTACAACTGTGCTATGATTACAGTTTAGCTGTTTTGGCCTAAATGTCACTATTTGTGTTTCAATTTGCTACAATTTGGAGTTTATTGAATTAGCCCTCTATTCGACTGTTAGAAACTATGTAGTTCTTTGCACGTGGAATTTTGAAAGCTCACGTGATCACCAAGTTCTCACAGTCCAATTCAAGACTACTCCTATGGACTACTTGGCGTTAGCGCTCTTAGCCATTCTTGAGAATGAGATATGTGCTGTTCCAAAGGGGTTATTTGTGGGGCTGGCAGTGGCGGGCAAAGGATATCTACTAATACAAAAAGATAAGTCCTGCGCTCACTCCCATCACTCCTGGGCGGCAGCAACGACCACAGTACACATCAGTCCCGATACATACAGTAAGAACCAAAGAAAAAGTTACCTGCGCTCTCTCCTTAATCCCTATGTATATTTAAACAAATTTAGTTACTCCAATGGCCATTGGAGGGTATGCCCGCCTGCCAACGTCAAGGCAGACCCCACTAGGCAGGTCCTACACTGACCTCTCACCTTGCTTCCTTGAGCTTCTGGCAAATATATCTAATGAGACAGAGAGGGGTATTTTTTATATACACCCCTATATACTTATTAACCCTTAATAGGGAACACATGGGATGGGCGGCAGCATTGTAACAAAGCTGTGTGATACAAAAAGTGAATACAAATACAAAAAGAAAAGTCCTGCGCTCACTCCCATCCCTCCTGGGTGGCAGCAACGACCACAGTACACATCAGTCCCAATACATACAGTAAGAACCAAAGAAAAAGTTACCTGCGCTCTCTCCTAAATGCCTATGTATATTTAAACAAATGGAGGTCATTTAGTTACTCCAATGGCCACTGGAGGGAATGCCCGCCTGCAAACGTCAAGGCAGACCCCCCCTAAGCGGGCCCTACACTGACCCCTTCACCTTGCTTCCTTGAGCTTCTGGCAAAGATATCTCTAATGAGACAGAAAGTCCCCTGAATTAAAAGGTTTTATAATTGAAAACAAATAAATATAATGCAAAAGTCCCAATGCAAGTATAAAGCAATTCCTTCATAAGAAATAAAAGTCTTTAAGGAAAAATAAAGTCTTCTTTTACCAGAATTCCAGCACTTGGCAAATGAAGAAAGGCTTGATTGCAGGAGATAAATCAAAGCTGGGACAGTGTTGCATGGGTGCATCAAGGTTGAAAAAGTGTTGCAAGGGTGCACAGAAATATGCACAGAATTGACATTAACCAGCCTGGAACATTTGTATTGGACTGACTACGGGGCACCCTAATGACACATGAAATATATCTGCATGTACAGAGTTTCATACTACCTTTGTCACCATATTACTATTTTCACTATAATGTTACCATTTATACCTGTTGTATACCACTTGAATTTTCTGTTATTGTTTTTTCACTGTTATTTTTTTCATTGTTATTTTCAGTACATGTATTCCACCAATATTTCATGCACACAGATTTATTAATATTTAAGGTGATAGAATTTGGTTGGTAAACTTTTCAATTGTGTACAAAAATGTATCCTCTACCCACCCCTTCTCACTTCATATTTGGAAGGATCCACACTACATAAGAGAAGATTTCCTTATCTCTACAATATTGTAAATACTATACCATGTTACCTGAATTTCATAACACTGTTACTGAAATGAAAAACACCAACATTTTAGATCAGACTTGCCTGTGCCTTCCGATTCATTACTATTGAGTACGTCCCTTGTGTCTTGTTTTCAAGTGAGTAAGAATATTATTATATGTAAAATCAGAGCCATCAAGCTGGTAGAGTGTTGAAATTAGACCCTACTCATATGAGCCTCTCAGGAACATTGTCTCAAAGGATGATTTATGTCTAAGGGCAATTGTAATGACCTTGGGGCTTGCCACAAATCTGTGGATTTGCATAAATGGTCTATAACTGTGTGCATGCTCTGATGGTTTCTTAAGAAATTATTCCCCACGATCACACAAGTCAAAATAAGGTTGAATACCACTCTGTCATGTATATAAACTGAGAGGCAAGAACTCCTGTGGGAGTAAGGCTTATAGCACAGATTCGGAGATAAATGAGGAGACCGGATGGTAAATGAGTAATTCACCGTCAGATTGTCCCAGAGGCAAGTGAGTGTAGTATGGAGGTCATGTAACTTTATTTTGGGGGAAGGGTGGGTGGAGTCAAATTATAAATAGTGAGAAAATACTTATGGGTTTTGGAGAGCCTTAATCTAGGATAGCTTTGAGGTATATTAATAAAGGCCAAGACTTTCTTGAGATTTGGGGACTAACAAGATTCATCTGGCCACCATTGATCTTTAATGATTCCAGGCATAAGCATTGCTAACAGATTGTAAGATTGAAAGTCGCTCATTTATGGTAAAGTGTCTAAAAAAAAAGGATGACCTTAAGAAATAATTCAACGCAATGTATCTCCATAGCATGGATAAAGCTGACCTGTGCTATATCAGTTCAACTTGTGTAGCTTATCAGGTTCTGACAACAATCTAACGCCTAAATATATTATGGATGTGGACTCAATCTGGAAACTAAATTGTGAGGCCAGTCTATCCCCTCATTAATTGTATACCCTGAGATAAATTAAGAATATTAGAATAAATCAAACACAGGTGGATTTGGTAGGCCTATGAGGCTGAAATGCTATAATGAAATGATGGACAGTCAAATCTATGAAAGAAAGAAATCATCCAAATGGGGTAGGAGAAGCTCTAAAACATCCCTGTCTGGTATAGTTTTTCAGTGGGTAAAATGAGGATATTGATTTGGCTAGGGCATTTGTATTTAAAGCAAAATGGAAACAAAATATCCAAATCAGCTTTTATTTTTATTCAACTACTAGAGTTTGTACTTCCTTTTTTAACCCACTATTTCTGGTTTAGTGCATTGTTACTGGAACATAGAAAGTCAGTCCCCTACTTGGAGTTCAGACCCAAACAATTATGTAATTTGTCCTTTCTTCCTTTCATCAGGTTCCTCCAGAATCTACCGATGTGACCTGGCACTGTCCACCTCGCGGCCTGAGTTTCTTCAGGAGTACATCACAGCCACCAGTCAGCACTGGATGGCATGACAAATAATTCTCCCAGGGCCGGACTGGGGATACAAAGCAGCCCTGGAAAAAAATCAACGCCAGCCCCATAAGTAACTACGCCATGTATTGTCACATGTAATACGTATGGCTATGTGTTGCCACTCCAGATTATTGAGTAATATATATATATATATATATATATATATATATATATATATATATATATATTTTATGTGTGTATATTACTCAATTATCTGGGGTGGCAAGACATGTATACATACCGTGTTTCCCCGAAAATACGCCCTACCCCGAAAATAAGCCCTAGCTGAATTTTCGGGGTGGGCTGCAATATAAGCCCTACCCCGAAAATAAGACCTAGGCAGGTCCGGCTCTCGCCGGCCCTTTAAATGCCTCAGCCGCCTGAGCGCTCTATAGAGAGCGCTCAGACGGCTGCCGCACTGCCTCACCTCCCCTTCCCTGTAGCGTGGCCGAGCTCCTCTCCGGTCCGGTCACTGAGTGTGCACTTCCAGGTCAGTCCGGCCGGGTCGCAGACCGGAGAGGAGCTCGGCCACGCTACAGGGGAGGTGAGGAGAAGATTGGAGGGGGGGGGGAGTATTACCGTACAGGGAGGGAGGGGGGAGTATTACAAGGAGTGAGGAGGGGTGGGGAGTATTACAGGGAGGGAGGGGGGAGTATTACAGGGAGGGAGGGGGGAGTATTACAAGGAGGGAGGGGGGGGAGTATTACAGGGAGGGAGGGGGGAGTATTACAGGGAGGGAGGGAGGGGGGAGAGTATTACAGGGAGGGAGGGAGGGGGAGAGTATTACAGGGAGGATGGGGGGATAATATTACAGGGAGGGAGGGGGGAGTATTACAAGGAGGGAGGGGGGAGTATTACAGGGAGGGAGGGGGGAGTATTACAGGGAGGGAGGGAGGGGGGAGAGTATTACAGGGAGGGAGGGAGAGGGAGAGTATTCCAGGGAGGGAGGGAGGGGGGATAATATTACAGGGAGGGAGGGAGGGGGGATAATATTACAGGGAGGGAGGGGGAGAGTATTACAGGGAGGGAGGGGAGAGTATTACAGGGAGGGAGGGGGGAGTATTACAGGGAGGGAGGGAGGGGGGAGTATTACAGGGAGGGAGGGAGGGGGGGAGAGTATTACAGGTAGGGAGGGAGGGGGAGAGTATTACAGGGAGGGAGGGGGGATAATATTACAGGGAGGGAGGGAGGGGGGAGAATATTACAGGGAGGGAGGGAGGGGGGAGAATATTACAGGGAGGGAGGGGGAGAGTATTACAGGGAGGGGGAGGTGAGGGTCTCTGGGGGGGTTACACAGCGCGGACACCGGTTGACAGCCTGGCTCTAAGCCCTACCCTGAAAATAAGCCCTAGTGTGTTTTTTGTGATTAAAATTAATATAAGACCCGATCTTATTTTCGGAGAAACACGGTATATGCCTTACATATTATTGGTGTGTGTAACGGATCGCCTGGCACCCCGACCGGGTACCTCCGTTAATGGATGCTCCTAGCGCTTCCTGAGGACTCCAAGCACTCTGGCAGACACCACAATCACCATATCGGAGAAGCATATGAATCTTCTCAAGCCTCTGAATGCTGTAGACAGTTGAATAGGAACCATATGAATAGGTTTTCAATCCTAGCAGTCAAACTGGAACAGCATACAATAAATCCTCCCCCAATAATGAGACGACACTTCACTTTGAGGGTTAGGCTGCCGCTGGAGAGAGGGTGTAACAAGCTCCTCTCTCTGGACTGTCAACTGCCGCTGGGGAGAGGGGTTAACAGGCTCCTCTCCCTGACACTCTCTCTGCTGGTGGAGAGGGGGACCAGCTGTCTCCCCTTTCATTATTTTGTCCTGCTGCTGGGGTGTGAGACTGACGGTCTCTGCTCCCTGCAGGACACACTGCCACTGGGGAGGAAGGACGACACCTTCAGCTCCCTGGGGTACACACTGTCGCTGGGGAGGAAGGATTGCACCCTCAGCTCCCTGGGGTACATCCTGCTGCCGGGGAGGAAGGATTGCATCCTCAGCTTCATGGGGTACACACTGCCGCTGGAGAGGAAGGATTGCACCTTCAGCTCCCTGGAGTACACACTGCTGCTGGGGAGGAAGGACGACCCCTTCGGCTCCCTGGGTTACACACTGCCGCTGGGGAGGACGGACGACACCATCAGCTCCCTGGGGTACACACTGCCGCTGGGGATGAAGGACGGCACCTTCAGCTCCCTGGGATACACACTGCCGCCTCAGGGGAAGACGGCTAACCTCCTCGGATGCAGCCTCTACTCTGCTGCTGTAACACTCTTTCCGCTGAGCATACTCTCCGTCCATCCTTGAGTTTCGCTTAGCCATGACCTGGTTCCAGATCCCCTGGAATATCTCCATGGATACATAACCCACCAAGGGGAGATGTTGAGCCCCGCAACTGTGCAGATGGGACCGTAGTCTCTGCACTTACAGCCCAAGGGGTAGGGACGGTCGGTCCTGTCCCCCAGCCACAGAGCAGTATAGCCAGAGGGGAGACAGTCGGTCTCTCCCTCCCACAACCAGGCTCCAACCAGGCTACTTCCGCTGTAGTACTGGCACCAGGGCAGACTACCGCTGGTCTCTG